>NC_133489.1:2629843-2663098 GCF_025370935.1 Choristoneura fumiferana
ATGGCGGCGTTTCATGAGATTCCTAGGAATTTTCATTGTTGCCAAAAGTCACTAGGCAAGTTTTTGAACGATATGGCGGTATGTCCTCAGCCAATTCAAACGAATGGCGCTATTTCACGATATGCCTAAGAATTTCGTGATTTGGCGGATTTTACGATCGGCCGCCGACATATATATACTTACAATAGGTTTATAAGTATTTATTATCAAGTCGTAAATTTAGTCGTTTATCTCAAACTATTTTTAATGGCTCTTTGATCTGTAGGCAATGAACTACATAACGTAATAAAAAGCTTTAGATAAATACTCGTATAACACCGAGGTATTCTAATCATTAGATTGCATTAAAATTGTATTTAGTTCAAATTATATTTAGTTCGTTTTGTAAAAACATCATAAAAATATATATATCATGGGACACTTATGACACTAATTGACTTAGTCCCAAACTAAGCAAAGCTTGTACTATGGATACAAGGCAACGGATAAACATACATAGATAAATACATATTAAACATCCAAGACCCGAGAACAAACATTCGTATTATTCATACAAATATCTGCCCCGGCCGGGAATCGAAACACACACACAGATGTAGTGAATCCATTCGCTTCGTATTGTTAACCCCCGACGCAAAAAGAGGGTTGCTATAAGTTTGACCGCTATGTGTGTCTGTCTGTGAGAGCTCTTAAACGGGTGAACCGATTTGAATGCGGCTTTTTTATATTTGAAAGCAGGGTTTCTAGCGATGGTTCTTAGATATTTATGTTTTAACTTTTTGTTGGTTAGGTTATCTTGGAAGCGTTCGTATTTTGTCATTCTACTTCATTCAGTCAGCCCCAGTATCAAGACAGCGTAGGGGGAGGCCGCATCGAGGTATAAATAATCGTGAGATATTTACTGACAGTGATTGGCATTTTAGTTAAGATTTTATTCGATTCTTGTTTTCACTTACATCCATACAAATAATAATATACTAAATGCGATAGTGTGTGTGTGCATGTTTGTCCGTCATTCACGTCGAAACTTAACCGTTATAGTTTTCCTTGTAATTTTGATATACTTACTACCATCCTGAGTTTTTTTTTATTTTTCCACCCACCGGTTTAGATTTTAGGGGGGGGGACGCTCGATTTTAATGAAAATGTGCACTTTAAAGTTGAATATTTTGCAAACATATCACTGAATCGAAAAATCGTTTTAGCAACCCCCTAATGGTTTTAAAATACCTATCCAACGATACCCCACACTACAAGGTTGGATGAGAAAAAAAATCACCCCCACTTTACGTCTATGGGAGGAACTCAAAAAATAATTTAAATTATAACTATTCTTGTTTTCTTTGCCTACATATATATTCTTGCAAAATTACAGCTTTGATAGTCCCTGAGCAAAGCCGCGGACGGACAGACAGAGAGACAGACAGACATGGCGAAACTATAAGGGTTCCGTTTTTCCATTTTGGCTACGGAACCCTAACTAAAAAGGGGGGTGTTATAAGTTTGACGCCAATGTCTGTCTGTGGCATCGTAACTTTCAAATGGATGGACCGATTAAAGTGCGGTTTTATTACGTGAAAGCGAGTTTCCTTGCTGTGATTTTTAGCTACGTTTCATAAAAATAATTTGATCCGTTTTTGAGATATCGAACTTTCAAATAGCAATGCGGTTTTTGACAACTCCTGATTTTGCCATATCTTAATATTATTATGAAAATATAGATAAACAGATAGTGTTTAGCGAAGAGAAAATGTAAATCGGTTGAAAATTGGATTTAAAGTGATTTTTTGAAAAATCTATATACCTGTCTCTTTCTCAAACGCTTTTCTCTATGCAGCAAGTACATGCCAGTATGTGTTTCTCTGTCTAATCTTGAATATCAAACCTTTATAACTTTGTTATTTGTAAAGGTAGCTTAAAAATTGTTTTTCTATTCGATAACAGGCATTGTGTAGTTTTAATTTATAAAACATACAAAATAGTCAAATACCGTATATTGGAAATTTTCCAACTTTTTAAGTTGGTTAGGTTATTGCAATAAGCAATATTCAGCTTTGATGAAAAAGTTAGCACCATCTACAGCAATATCCGGGCCTCCCCACAGCATCGAAAAGCCAATACGAGATAAAAATACATCTCCATTCACCGTCATCAATCGAATCGATACTCAATACATTTCGAATATGCAGCGGAATCAAATCAAATCGCTCTTATTTGAATAATAAATTGAACCAAAGCGGAATTTCTAGAAAAATCGACGGCATTTTAAACAAATAATAAAAGTCTGTTTGCGATAAATTATTTTCCAGTACAGTTCGCTGAACAAAAATTAAACCGAAAATATTGGAGAGTCCGCAAACGTAGAATTAAAAAAAAAAGTTTCGTGAAAAACTGGAAAAATTCTGGAACTTTATCCCATTAGTTAATTCGAATGTGACTGGCGTACGGTGTACAGCAGCCTGCAGTTTTATGCGTGTTTTAAGGCTTGAATTTATCACTACCAACCATTTGATTTACTGTCTGTAGAAATGGAAAATGGTACCGTCGAGTGGAGTGGTAATGGTAACGTCGTGGTGCCATGATGTGGAATCGTTTTACAATACGACGTCGTATCGTGGAAATCTAGGAAGGATTGCACCGTCGTAGCATGACGCGGATATTGTATCGTGAAACCATCTGCGTCGTAGCACGACGTGATATCGCATCGTGAAAACATGCCGCATCGTAGCACGACGCGATATCGCATCTTGAAACCTTGCCGTGGCGTAGCACGACGTGATATCGCATCGTGAAAACATGCCGTGTCGTAGCACGACGCGATATCGCATCTTGAAACCTTGCCGTGGCGTAGCACGACGTGATATCGCATCTTGAAACCTTGCCGTGGCGTAGCACGACGCGATATTGCATCTTGAAACCTTGCCGTGGCGTAGCACGACGTGATATCGCATCGTGAAATCTTGCCGTGTCGTAGCACGACGCGATATCGCATCTGAAACCCTGCCGTGTCGTAGCACGACGCGATATTGCATCTTGAAACCTTGCCGTGGCGTAGCACGACGTTATATCGCATCTTGAAACCTCACGTCGTAGCTGGACGTGATATCGCATCGTGTTATGTGCAGGTAGAGACGCGATATCGCATTCTTGAAACCCTGCCGTGTCGTAGCACGACGCGATTATTGCACTTGAAACCCTGCCGTGGCGTAGCACGACGTTATATCGCAAAGTGAAACGACGTCACGTCGTAGCTGGATGCGATATCGTATCGTGTTTATGTGTAGGTAAACGATCTTTAGACGGGATTTAACCCGCTTTTTTTGGCTGACCATGCTGAGAGTACTAATCCATTTCGATCATGGTCCCAATTAATAAGCAAATAGTGGCTTCTGGTGCCGTCTGTCAAAATTATCACTCTATGGCGTAGTTTTTTCTGAAGAAAAACTCATATTTCTATACCTTTTAACTTTTGGATTCTTTAATATTTCAACACTCCTCATCCCGACCGTAGCAAAGTTTGACTTGTACTGTCAAAAATATCTCAGTCCATGGAACTCCCATTTTTTTCTATAAACTTTGTCTTCTCCCTTTAACTTTTGAGACCTTCAATATTTTAACACTGCTTATCCCGACCGTAGCATTGAATGAATGGCTTTAAAAGCGAAGTTATTACGTGCCGGTATAACGAAATGGCGCGGTGCTAAGCGACTAATCTTTCCGGTCTATTTGCCGGAGAGCGATCCGATATAAAACCGGCACGGCGAGGAACGGTGTCTTCGGGCTTTAGTGCACGATTGGTTAAACATGGCAGTGGCAGCATACCCTTATTTAAATCTTTATTTGAAAACGATATACTGGGTGATGTGATTAGTGTTTATTTCCTAATTTCCTATGATGTTTGTGGGCACATTTTTCTTGACATGGTGGAAGATTGTGTTACTTACAGAGAGTTACAGTTTCTATATCTGAACAATAATCGACAATATCATCAAACATTAAAAAAACGTTAATTGAGATTGAGATTAGGTAATTACGTGTCCCAAATCACTCAGTAAGTACATAGGTACTTAGGTAAAACGCTTCGCTCGCTAACGAGTCTGGCAGTCTAATGAAGGGTTCGTGATAGGTTTTTTTTGCCAGTGAAAGCATTTTAAACTTCCACTGAACGTAGATATGGGTTTATTTAAATTTTATCGTGATAGATCTCATCTCCAAGTCCATCGGTAAGTCCAACTTCGAGAAGGAGGTCAATCGTCGAATCCAACTCGGATGGGCAGCGTTTGGGAAACTCCGCAATGTCTTTTCGTCCAAAATTCCTCAGTGCCTTAAGACGAAAGTCTTTAACCAATGTGTGTTGCCAGTGATGACATATGGATCCGAGACGTGGTGCTTTACTTTAGGCCTTATAAATAGACTCAGAGTTGCTCAGCGAGCTATGGAGAGAGCTATGCTTGGGGTTTCTCTACGGGATCGAATCATAAATGAAGAGATACGTAGAAGAACAAGGGTCACCGACATAGCCAAGCGAATTAGCTCGTTGAAGTGGCAATGGGCGGGCCATATAGCACGGAGAGCGGATGGCCGTTGGGGCCGAAAAGTACTCGAGTGGAGACCGCGGATCCGCAAGCGCAGCGTAGGACGTCCACCAACAAGATGGACGGATGACCTGGTTAAAGCTGCGGTTCACGGTGGATGCAGGCCGCTGCCAACCGAAGCAACTGGAGGTCTGTGGGGGAGGCCTATGTCCAACAGTGGACGTCCTACGGCTGAGATGATGATGATGATGAGATCTCATCTCCTTTTATACTCTCAACATCTTAGAATTAGGTACTTAGGCTGCGTTTACACCATAGATGATGAGAGGATGTGTTGTGAGGAATGGATTTGTCATGAACCAATAAAATCGCCTCATTTACCTATCCTCGCTCCGCTCAACTGTTTCCACTAGAGCTGTGCTATGCGAGGACAAATAAATATTAATATTAATAAATATGAGTCGAAACTAGCATAATTATAGCTCTCTTTTAGCTTTTCAATGGATACTTGAAAGGGTTCAAAGAATAGTATCATTCAATTGGCGACCTCTGTCCGGAACGATAGGGTCAGGCCCTTCGCCCCTTCAGGGTCAAAGGGATTATAAAAAGGGAATAGTCTTTGCTACCCAGAAACTTTGCAAAGTTCCGCCGGCTTTGCGAGCTCCCAAAGTTCCCAAATTGAATGAATAAAATTTAACGGAGGAGGATGTTTTTACGCCGCATTCGGGGTTTGGGATATTAATATTTTTTTATTGGGGAAGGATAAGCGAAATTGGTATGCGTCGTGTACTCGTGTATCAAAGTGAAATGATGGTATTTCGCTTACTAACCTACAACAATAACAATCACTCTGTCATAATTACCAATTCACCTGCGCTGGCATAGAACTACGCTCTACGTTTTGAATGATAGGTACTGATGATCTTTCATTTCACGTTTGGCTTGGAGTCTCGTTAGCAAGCCATATATACTCCAAATAACCCTCCTTCGGGGAGTCGGGTAAAATTCCGATGACAGTGTGTTTTTTTCTTTTTTAATTGAAACAAAACCTACTTCTCTACCACTCAAAGGTTGACTGGCAGAGATCCCTGCAGGGATAAGTCCGCCTTTGTACTTAAAACTTTACTTTTATTTATGTTACCTTTTTGTTTTCCTTTTTGTACAATAAAGAGTATATAAACAAACAAACAAAAGTAAGTTTTTGGTAAAAATTACATTTTGCGTACAAAGTTTGATTAAAGACAGACAGACAACGGGACAGGTGAAACTAAAATAAAAGCTAGTAAAATATGCACATAAATCCGGATAAAGTTTCGTTTGATATCATCAGGCTTTACCACGAAGTGCAAAACTCGAACTTCGTATGTTGCCGTCCCGCTGACGCTTATGTCATTCAATACGCGAGTGAAAGGGACGGTGCGATACGAACTTCGATTTGCGATTTACGACTTTTTACTAAAGTGACGTCCCGGGCCCCAACTGCTTTATATTTTTAGAAGCTTTTATTTAGCTTCACCTGTCCCGTTGTCTATCTGTCTGTAATCAAATCTTGCAAGTTAAATTTGACCAACTTCCAGTAGTCAGATTGACTTGAAATTTGGAACGCTTAAGTATACAATAATCTAGTAGTGACATACTGGTAGTCCAGCGATGATCGTCTCCGCAGGATGGAACTCTTCAACAGTTAATAGCATCGACTTGAAATTTGGTATGCAAATGAATTTTGGGTGACAATGCAATACAGTCAACAAAAAGTAGAGTCAGCAAAAAAACTTGTATTAAAAATGAAATTTTCATGGTTAGGTTATTTTTTTGTTTGATTGACAAAATAAAAATACATGTCCAACGTTTTTAGGGAACTAGGAACCCTTATAGTTTCGCCATGTCTGTCCGTCTGTCTGTCCGTGGCACTGTAGCTCTTAAACGGGTGAACTGATTTGAATGCGGGTTTTTTTATTCGAAAACAGGTTTTCTAGCGATGGTTCTCAGACATGTTTTATTAAAATCGGTTTAGCCGTTTCAAGATCATCAGCTCTTTTGTTCGCTGCGGTAGGAATCTTAGACACATAACACGGGTACATCTATCTAATATAACGACGTTCGAAATAAAATGTTTCCAAGATGCCTTAGCCTTTTCTACTGCAATGACACGAGATTATATTTTTTCTACTAGACTTAAAAACTTACTAAAAACTCACTTATGTTGCCGACTACAGCAAACATGCGAAAGAGACACTCATCCTAAACCTAATCAAACATGTATCAACAAAAACTGTTCGCAAAATCACTAAATCAACGTTTTATAACACCAAAACACTATTCACTTAAGATTCACTTATTCAATTCACTGTTCACTTCTCGCGAATCGTCAGCACACTAAATGCCCCGTTCATTTTAAAGTGGCTTCAATATTTCCAATCATCAAATCAGTGGTACCATTACTATCGACCAATGAGAATGGGTGTGCAATCAAAAAGGATACTGTGTTTCTACTTTTATTAAGTTATTATAAATTAAGTCTGTTTTGTTTGCCGACAAAAGTAAGGTTATGTTGTGGCGTGACAGAGGTTCAAGACGCATGCGTAGTCAGCCACCCTTATAAAGTATATCTTTGAAAATGTAACGTAGTAAGTCTCCGTTGGAGTTGTTGTAGTTTGCGTCTTAGAGTGAGTGGAGCAGGTTTGAAATTACAGCGAATTATAATGGTACTAGGGTTTTTTGGGTTTTGCGAGAATTTGCGATGTGTCATGTGTCTGGTCTGATGTCTGAGGCAATGAGGGTGAATACTAAAAATAGTTTTTTTCGCGAAATTTTGGGGGGATTCGATTTGTAGCATTTGAAGATGGCGGATGTAGACAATATCTAATTTTGCTAGTTCTGTTTCTTTGGCTAGTTGAAGTATAATTTTGATAGTGTTTTATGCAGCGATTAACCTTAACAGTGAACAGTGATCACAAAATTCTATATTGCTCTCGTGTCTGACATTTTTTAATGCGCAAGTTGTCTCCACGTGGTTACTGGAATTTTGCTATCAAGTTGCAAAAACTACAACCACCGTACAACGTGCCTCTCAAAGAGAGTTTACTTTGACACTGTCGAAATTGTCCTATTAATTAGGACAGAAAAGCCATATTTTAAAAGAGAAGAAGAAGAAGAATTAAGCGTTTCTATTGCATGAACCAGCAACACACCCTTAGAACGCATCCTTGCTCATCTCTGGTGGATGGGGAACCTACCTATAGCTTAATATACCAGATAGCCTTATCCGCTCCTTTTTACGCATACACCATTGGGCTAGCAGTTGAATTCAAATTACAGGTGTTCCAAAACGAATTAGACAGTTAAGGTGCGACCAAACCGCTGCTTAAAAAACGATGACGGCACGGAATCGCAGTGACGCACCGTATGCGCACCGTTTCTTTTGCATGCTTTCCACACCGCTGCTTTAACATCAGCCTGGAGAGGGATCTCTATATTGGGACCTCCCCCCACAAATTTATTACCTGTTATTTACCGTAGCGACATCTTAACGCCTGTTGAATAAACATAGCAGAAACGTAGCGTGTCGTGTCATAAAGTTGTTATGAAATGCCCAGGCGCATTACCCTGATATACATAACTAGCTTCACTATTTACACATAGCAATTGAATTGAAATTTCAGGAGTTCTCTCTTGCAGAAACGATCCTAGCTGGAACACCAAACTTTTACTACTAGAATATTGTAACGTCACTGGAGCTACCTGTCTACACGTGTGTGCCAAATTAGAAATTAGGTAGGTACTGTAGGAACTAGGTTGTATACCGCTGGCAGGTGGTAAAACTGACCACCTGGCAGGTTAGATTGACGTTGTTTTGTATAAGGATAGGATTTTTTATATTGTATGTTTCTAGAATTTGACTTTAAAAACGATTGACAGCGGTATACATGCCGGGGAGCACAGATTGCTCCCGCCCGATAGCCTAAGCGGCTAGAACCATTATATGTAAATTATTTATAAGTGCTACCAAGTTCTGAAATAAAATATGAATAATTGAAGAACAACCTTGTATAATTAACATGAGTTTAAAGTCACGCGCGTAGATCCCCATTACCTAAGCTCTTACCAAGTTACAGTCCCCACAGTACACACCAATCTAACCACAAAAAGTACCTAAGTCACATGCCAGATTTCAAGACGTACTATTATTGTGAAGTTCAATAAAAATTTAAAAACACCGGCCAAGTGTCGGATACGCTCAAGATAGTATTCCTAGCCGTTACGATAAAGTGAAGTAATACTTTTCTGTGAATTTTGTATTTTGTTCGGAGTCTTCTAAGTTTAGGTTTATTTTATACCTTAGGCTGACAGCAGCCTTGCAAGAAAAATCGAGCAAGTTGAATTACATTGCGAGGCCGTAAAGCCAACGAGCTTGTAGTGGTCAATCGAGCGCCGCAATGTAATTTAATTTATTTAATTCATAAAAAAACACAGCATTACAGTTTCACCAAAGCACTGTGAAATTTATATACGGTTTTACACTAATAATACATTATGGAACAAATACAATATAAGTTATTACAATTTAACAGAGGAAGGTCGCACATCCGTCTTCTCGCAAATAAAAGTATAACGTGCACCACGCGGCATCGTGACGTGTCGGGCACCGCGCCGTTGCACGTTGACGACGCCGTATAACGTGCACCACGCGGCATCGTGACGTGTCGGGCACCGCGCCGTTGCACGTTGACGACGCCGTATAACGTGCACCACGCGGCATCGTGACGTGTCGGGCACCGCGCCGTTTTACGTTGACGACGCCGTATAACGTGCACCACGCGGCATCGTGACGTGTCGGGCACCGCGCCGTTGAACGAAAGAAAGAAAGAAAATAATTTATAACAGCAATGACACATAATTAGTAAATATAACAATAAGAAGTGTTGCGCTATAAAAGGTCCCGGCTCAGCATATCGCTGAAAACCAGCACTGGTCTTCCGTTGCACGTTGACGACGCCGTATAACGTGCACCACGCGGCATCGTGACGCGTCGGGCACCGCGCCGTTTTACGTTGACGACGCCGTATAACGTGCACCACGCGGCATCGTGACGTGTCGGGCACCGCGCCGTTGCACGTTGACGACGCCGTATAACGTGCACCACGCGGCATCGTGACGTGTCGGGCACCGCGCCGTTGCACGTTGACGACGCCGTATAACGTGCACCACGCGGCATCGTGACGTGTCGGGCACCGCGCCGTTGAAAGAAAGAAAGAAAGAAAATAATTTATTTATAACAGCAATGACACATAATTAGTAAATATAACAATAAGAAGTGTTGCCGCTATAAAAAGGTCCCGGCTCAGCATATCGCTGAAAACCAGCACTGGTCTTCCGTTGCACGTTGACGACGCCGTATAACGTGCACCACGCGGCATCGTGACGTGTCGGGCACCGCGTTGACGACGCCGTAACGTGGACATGTGGCCGGGCCCTAACAGTACTACGATTTTCGGCGGGACACACTACGCGCTACCGGTTTCGCAAATATGTAAATGGCGACAACGCGGCCGAAAAACAATTCTGCTTAAGTGGCTAAATAAGAAACAAACAAGCTGAGATATGTGGTGCATAGGGGAAATTCGTGTCGGTACCGTTGACCATCAGTGGTGTAGCGGAATAGCACGCGGTACGGAATACCGAGGACCTGGGTTCGATTCCCAGTGTTGGTCTTATTTTTCTGGGTTTTCTGTGCATCTATATTTCAGTTTGTATTTTCAACCTAAGACACCGAGTAAGAATTTAGTAGGATATAGAAAAGGGTAATACCTGTACATATTTTTAAATATAAAACGCAGGAATGCCTTTTGCACTCTCTCCAGAAGCAAGATATAGGTGGATTCATGAGGGTTCCAGACAACACAGGCTGCCTCGAGCTTACTCCTGACAAGGGCAGTGTAAAGAAGCTTTATAGACCTAGGATCAACAAAATCCTTCGTATTCCGAACGACGAAACCCAGCCTTTTATAGCAACTACGAGCTAGAGTCATATATGCTCATCAAAGTTAAGTTTTGTGTCCAGAGTGACTCCTAAATCCCGTACAGTGTTGACCCGATTTATTGGTTCAGAATCTGAGATAAGTATGGTACAATGGATTACGAGCCCTACTCAACGTTACGAGCGCACATTTCGCGGTATTGAAAAGAAGTCGGTTGTCGATACTCGATTAATGCAACTGGCACGATTTTTCTTGCAAGTCTAAACTCGGCTATAAACTACTCATAATTCTCAAGCAAACTTAGCCGTTGTAGCTTACCTTACCATCCTGATTGTTAAAAAAAAAAAAAACAGGATGGTAGTAGACAGCCGTAGACGGTAACGGTATTTTCACGCCCTAAAAATTGTTTATACCTACACACAATCACTGAACATGGCCATTGCGATAATCCTCCATTCACAAACACTAAGATCTACCTAAGATAAGATTTATCTAGGGGTGTCCAAAGCAAAAATTAAACCGACTACATAAACCGTGAAAATAATTTTCTTTTTAATAATTACTTTTTTTTGTATCTCACTAGACGAGCATACGATTGTCCATAATGTAAATTCTCAAAACATCCACTATGAAAACATGTCTGTGGAAGCTATGAAAGTTGTCCGAAGGTTTGTATGGAAGAGCAACCACCTTTTTTTTTCGACTGGATGGCAAACGAGCAAGTGGGCACGTATGAGTATAAATAATGTATTATCTTACAGCCTTATTCATAAAAAATCCTTAATTGAGGTTTGATCGGTCTGTTACTTAGCAGACTGATTAAGCTTATTAGACGGTTGTCAAGAAGTATGATTCATAAACGCTTGCTAGCAGTCTGCTAGTTGTTGAGCTGCTGATAGACGGATTAGAGGCGTTATGTTCTCAAAGATGCGTTATCTTGACAAATCAAAGACAAAAAATGGCCTCATTGAAAAAAAAAAAAAATTGACAGCAGTGACAGCAAATTAGCAGAAAAAAAAGCGAGATGCTTGTTTTCCCGCCATTTCCGATCCGCATGTTTATAATAATAATAATAATAATAAAGATCTTTATTGAATAGGACAAAATTGCACAAGAGAGGAATGAACAATTACAAAGAAAAAGAAAACTGTGTATGTTGTACCTAAGTGCAAAAAGCCGTAATTATGTTAATCATCCTAATTTTTTTTTCATATTTATTGTTAGCAGTAATAAATACCTAATTTAGAGGATTTTAAATACAAATTGATTCGCGCTGTCATCGTTCATCCACCATTACCTCTCATATTTCGTTTTCTAGAATTTTTTTACCGTACAACGGCAAAAACTACTAGACACTGGCAAAATTGTCCTCCGATGGACAGAGCCATATTTTTTTAAAGAAACGACAACAAATACAAATTCCTGAAAATAAATTTTCCTGTTTTTTTTTTAATCTATGCGTAACCCTACCTTCACTATAAATATCTTCGGTATGGTTTTTTTGCTCTTGTCAAAGTCAGCTGTTCAAACTTGTGGCGGCCATTTTGTGACTTAGCAAGGAGATAAAGGCCCTCTAACTTTAGCAGAGCCTTGATCGACTGATTAGCGCTAACAGACGTTTATGAATCATGTTTTTTAGCATCGGGCCTTCAAGGAGCCTTCAAGGAGGCTCTAACTTTTTATGAATAAGGCTGTTAGTCATCAAACTTCGGATAGGCTTTAACCCGGATAAAATTGCATTTGTTATTATTATAAGCCTATTCTGTCCCACTGCTGAACAAAGTACTATCCCATTGGGGAGAGGCCTTTGTTCAACAGACAGCAGTGGCAGTATTGACTACCACTGCTCTCTGTTGAACAAAGTACTATCCCATTGGGGAGAGCCCTTTGTTCAACAGAGGGCAGTGGTAGTATTGACTACCACTGCTCTCTGTTGAACAAAGGACTATTCCATTGGGGAGAGCCCTTTGTTCAACAGAGGGCAGTGGTAGTATTGACTTCCACTGCTCTCTGTTGAACAAAGTACTATCCCATTGTGGAGAGCCCTTTGTTCAACAGAGGGCAGTGGTAGTATTGACTACCACTGCTCTCTGTTGAACAAAGTACTATCCCATTGGGGAGAGCCCTTTGTTCAACAGAGGGCAGTGGCAGTATTGACTACCACTGCTCTCTGTTGAACAAAGGACTATCCCATTGGGGAGAGCCCTTTGTTCAACAGAGGGCAGTGGTAGTATTGACTTCCACTGCTCTCTGTTGAACAAAGTACTATCCATTGGGGAGAGCCCTTTGTTCAACAGAGGGCAGTGGCAGTATTGACTACCACTGCTCTCTGTTGAACAAAGTACTATCCCATTGGGGAGAGCCCTTTGTTCAACAGAGGGCAGTGGCAGTATTGACTACCACTGCTCTCTGTTGAACAAAGTACTATCCCATTGGGGAGAGCCCTTTGTTCAACAGAGAGCAGTGGCAGTATTGACTTCCACTGCTCTCTGTTGAACAAAGGACTATCCCATTGGGGAGAGCCCTTTGTTCAACAGAGGGCAGTGGTAGTATTGACTACCACTGCTCTCTGTTGAACAAATGACTATGATATCCCATTGTGGAGAGCCCTTAGTTCAACAGAGGGCAGTGGTAATATTGACTACCACTGCTCTCTGTCCATTAATTAATAATTACTATGCTTTTTAGGGTTCCGTAGTCAACTAGGAGCCCTTATAGTTTCGCCATGTCTGTCCGTCTGTTATTGTTTTAATTTTACTGTATCTATCTTGTATTCTATATAAATAAAAATTAATCACCGAAACGTAAATAAGCGCATAACTTCCACACGACGGTACAGTCGAGTTCATAAACTTGTGAGCAAAAATATCTGAACACGACTTTATTGTTAACGGCGTAGTTAAGCGTGTTCAGATATTTTTGATCAAATTTTTTCTCATAACTTTATGAACTCGACTGTACCAAATTGAAATAAAAATTTTTTTTTGCTGTTTTTGTTATTTTCAGGACAAGGTTTGTGCGTAAGAAAATTAAAAAAAAGACTGGAACGGGGGTGAAGCTGCGGGCAACAGCTAGTATTTTTATTATTATCTAATTGCATTGTTCACCATCATCCCAGCCTATATACGTCCCACTGCAGGGCACAGGCCTCCCCTCAGAATGAGAGGGCTTGGGCAGGAGTTCCCACGCGGGCCCAGTGCGGATTGGGAACTTCACACACACCATTGAATTGCTTCGCAGGTTTGTGCAGGTTTCCTCACGATGTTTTCCTTCACCGTAAAGCTCGTGGTAAATTCCAAATGTAATTCCGCACATGAATTTCGAAAAACTCAGAGGTGCGAGCCGGGGTTTGAACCCACGAACCTCTGCTTGAGAGGCCATAGCTTGGACAATTATTTTTAATTTTATATTATGCTAGCTCTTTAAGCCTGCGACACAATTTTGTACGAGTAGTAACCCTATTATTTACAATTTTATAAAACATTGAATCTATTGTTTTTGTTAACTGCAAATTATTGGATTAATATCTTATCTTATCTTATAAGTTTTTGTGGAATATTTTGTTTTTAAATGTGACTCATGTTATCACGGAATAAGCGGCTCCCAAACTTAACAGGACATCGAATCATCTTCAACCTTACCTTACCTTGGTCATTTTGACATACGTAAAAGAAATTAAACGAAATATTTTATCATTCGTCTTGCTATCACGGCAAGAGTGAAAGCCATTAAAAAAAACCCCCACGCAAAAAGAGGGGTGTTATAATTTTGACCGCTATGTGTGTCTGTCTGTCTGTGGCACCGTAGCTTTTAAACGGGTGGACCGATTTGAATGCAGTTATTTTTATTTGAAAGCAGGTTTTCTAGCAATGGTTCTCAGATATAATAATTATAAAGTTTTATTTGCAGGTGTGACACCCATATTTTAAAAGCACAAAATGACTTAAACTATGCTAAAACTAAGACACTATGTCAAATGCCAAAAACAATCAGTAAAAAACGGTACCATTACCTTAAAAGTAGATGGTGTCATCGAATCGCTCTATTTTCGATTCTCGTTCTGGTGCTATGCTTGTAGATATGTTTTATCCAAATCGGTTCAGCCATTTTTGAGATATTAAACTTTAAAGTGACAAAGTCGGGCGTTATCCAACTTTTTGTTAGTTAGGTTATGCTTTAATTAAATAAATTAACACTTATATACTCGTACATACATCAGTCTGCAAGTCTTTGTTTCCCGACCCCTGCGGTAATACTATTCAATTTAGGCTATAACAACCACTTTTGAATATAAAAAAGTATACCACAAAAAAATCTATCTCCTCTAGAACCAGTCTAGCGCAATCATTAGTTTTCCGGCATACCTATAGTATTTTAGCTTGTTAAATACGCTGAACTATGCGACGATCTTATTTCTCTGACGAATTACTTACTTCCTAATGTTAAGTCCTATATGATGGGCTGAGGTATGAGGACATTCATGGCGTGCACAAAATATCAATTTACAACCTGGCATTTAACTACCTGGTTATGTTACGATCTTGACATTCTACTACTTGGTTATTTTACGACCTTGACATTCTACTACTTGGTTATTTTACGACCTTGACGTTCTATTACCTGGTTATTTTACGACCTTGACATTCTACTAGCTGGTTATTTTACGATCTTGACATTCTACCACCTGGTTATTTTACGATCTTGACATTGTACTACCTGGTCATTCTACAACCTGGGCACCTGGACATTTTACGACTTTGACGTAAGACGCCGGAGGGCAAAATTTGGGGCCCACCCAAATACACTCAGGCCATTCAGAAGCCACCAGAAGGTCACGACAAGTTTGAGGAATGCTGTAATTTTACTAAGCCAGTTATTATCAGAGCAAAAAAATTGCTATTTATAGGACACGTAATACAAATTATAACATTCCACTGTTGATTCTTATGAAAAAGAGTTTTTTTTTGTTTCAAAAGTTGTTTAAATTTTTCTGAATTATCATGAAGTTTTTCATGCTGATCATGGCTCTAGCCATCAACGTAGGTAAGTGGGCATATTTTATTATATTAATACAACTTTGTTCCATTCGGGGACCTTCGGTCGGTGGGGGCCCAGCGCAAACATTCTATAAGTAAAAAGATCTTTCAAAACGGCTATCGGATACCACAGGGGACTGAAGAGCTGACAGCTTCCTCGGACACCGTATCAGCATCGCTATACAGCGAGGAAATGCTGCCAGCATCTTTGGGTCCATGCCGCAGGGGATCCTTTTACAAACTTTTACCCAACTGCCCGAAGGAGAGTCATGTATTTCAAGTGTATGAATGTATGTATTCAAGTGGGTATGTATATCCATTTCTTAGGTCCTCGCTGCAGCCTCGCTGCTGTCACAGGTGGTAGGACCTTGTGCAAGGTCCGCCCGGATTACTACCACCATCTTGCTCGCTAATCCTGCCGTGAAGCAGCAGTGCTTGCACTGTTGTGTTTCGGCGTGGAGAGTAAGACAGCCGGTGAAATTACTGGCACTTGAGGTATCCCATCTTAGGCCTCTAGGTTGGCAACGCATCTGCAATACCAGGGGTATTGCAGATGTTTATGGGCGGTGGTGATCTCTTGCCATCAGGAGAACCACTTGCTCGTTTACCAACCAGTCGAATAAAAAAAAAGCCTAAACGGCTAGACGAATTTTAACATGAGGTATAATTAGATTTGTCAGTACCTGCAGGGCTACTACGAAACTCGAAGTTCGTGTCGTGCGGTCGCTCTGACACTTATACCTACTATTTAATACGAGAGCGAGAGGGACAGTACGATACGAACTTCGAGTTTCGTAGTAGCCCTGCTGGGCGACCGAGCTTTCCTCGGGCTATAACTCGAGAATAAGCGTTTTCCCAGAGATAATGCCAAGATAGATCGATTTGTCATCCCCGAAAACCCCATACCAAATTTCATCGAAATCGTTGGAGCCGTTTTTGAGATGCCCGAAATATATATACAAGAACTAGCTTTTGCCCGCAGCTTCGCTCGCGTTAAATTTGGAGTAACATACATTTACTTTCTGCGATCCTTTTTTCGTGTTTTGATTAATTTTCGGAGGATTACATGGAAATTGTATCAACCTACATACGTAATTAATTATGATTCTTACCAGCTTTGAAACCCTGCTTCGCTGATTCAGGGTTGAAATTTTAGAAAACGTTAAAGTACTTCGCGTTTCTTTTGCCCGCGACTTCATACACCATATAGGATTATATCCCGAGAAATTGTAAAGTAGTGCACCCTAGTGCACCTCTGCATTACTTTAGGTCCATCTATGCCAAATTTGAACGGTTGTGTTGCTCTGAAAATGAGCTCTGGTTGAGTTCGAAATGCGTCAGTGTAAAGTGGTGGTGGTGATAGATGGATTTGTGGTATTTGTGTGTTCTTACAGTGTGGAGGTGGAGGAACTGCATGAACACACATTGCATGGGCACAAAAGTAGCTATCATAAAGGTCGCGGGTGGGCAAAGTAATTGTGTCAGTTCGTTGAACGTACATGTAAAATTTCGTATCTATGCTATCAGCCCTTGAGGAGTTCCGTCATCAACAGACGACCCTGGCTGCAGCATCAGGCGGTGTATATAATATAAACGCATTGTCATTGAAATTTAACAATCATGTAAAATCTTTTGCGTGTGCCATTAACTTTTGAGGAGTTCCCTTCTACGGAGACGATCCTCGCCAGGATGAGCAGGATGTCACTGCTAAATAATTGTTACCAGATTTACATCAGTTTGCCAAATCTCCAGTCCCCAGTTTTATTGGATTAGCTTATGCGTTTTCTGATTCAGTTGGTATATAAAATTCTCTTTATTCGTTTTATCCCGTGGGATATTCGGAAAATCTTTGAAACAGTTTTTACCTATTAGTATTATCTACCTGCATGCCAAATTTGAAGTCTTTAATATTTATAATTATGGAGTTAAAGGCACTTTGAAGCGAAAATATAAATCCTATTTTATTCCCTATCCCATAGGAATTTTGATAAATCCTGAAAATTGTTTTTAGCTGTTAGTATTACGTGGTATAACCTACTTGCTCGCCAAATTTGAACTCTCTAATAATTATAGTAACGGTAAAAGGGTCAATAATTGAAAGTGAAAATACAAATCTTTTTTATTCACTATCCCGTGGGAATTTCGTAAAGTCCTGGAAGTTGTTTTTAGCTGTTAGTATTACCTACTTGCATGCCAAATTTTAAGTTTCTAATAATTATAGTTACGCAAATAGGGCCATTTTGAAGTGAAAATATAAATCCCATTTTATTTCCTATCCCGTGGGAATTTTGCCAAATCCTGAAAATTGTTTTTAGCTGTTAGTATTACCTACTTTTTCTCCAAATTTAAAGTCCCTTATAATTATAGTTACGGTAAAAGGGTCAATAATTGAATGTGAAAATACAAATCCTTTTTATTCACTATCCCGTGGGAATTTCGTAAAATCCTGAAAGTCGTTTTTAGCTGTTAGTATTACCTACTTGCATGCCAAATTTGAAGTTTCTAATAATTATAGTTACGGAAATAGGCCCATTTTAAAGTGAAAATATAAATCCCATTTATTCCCTATTCCGTGGGAATTTCGAAAAATCCTTTCATAGCGGATGCCTACGTCATAACATCTACCTGCATGCCAAATTTCAGCCCGATCCGTCCAGTGGTTTGGGCTGTGCGTTGATAGATCACTATGTCAGTCAGTCACCTTTGAGTTTTATATATATATTGCTGGTTTAAAGGTATAAGATATAAAGAGATAACTGTAGAACTGACATATAAAGCCAGCAACACCCAAATTTCACTTCCATACATTAATGTTGGTACTGGCACCCAGCCTGCACAGCCAGACGAACTCTTTTGGAAATTTTCTTTTCAAATTTTTCTATTGAAGTAACCCAACCTCACAACTGTTTTGTGCTGTGCAATAAAAACATTTGTATTCTATTATATTTGCCGTATTTCAGATTTATGTAAAAACACATTAATTTCTCACATGTGTTTTATTCTGTCAACAGTTTTTTCTGATGGCTCGTGTGTAAACACGAACTCTCAGGTCAGCGAAAACTCCTGGTGCGTAAGATCGACGTTGACCTTCTGCAACATCGATAACAGCCAGCTGGAGTCCACGACCTGTACAAGGAGTCAATACAACGGCGCGTATGTAGTGTCTTCAAGAACGACCAACTGCAACATCCGAAACAGCCAGCTCCATACTACTACCTGTACAAACAGCCAATACGACGGCGTCTATATAACGTCTTCAACAACTACTAATACACGTATTTCTGGCCCCGCATGCTCAATTTCCAGATGCACCATCACCAGGGGTGTAGCTGCTCCATCTGCTGCTTGCAGGATTTCTGGATGTACATTGAGAGCTAATTAGGCCATGAAAGTCGTCTGAGACTAAGTTTGTCCATTTCATATGAAAGTAGAATAGGCTAGTGTCCTGAAAAATGCAATGAGTCCCGTCAGTTGGAATATCAAAAATTATTTGACGTGTATTTTTTTCAATTATTAATTAAACAAATAAATATAAGAAGATATAGAAAAGTAAAGTTCCGCGTGACGTCACACCGTGAGACACTAGCACGGCGTGACGTCACCGCCCCCCCCCCCACTTCCGAACTTTAACGCGCTTCATCCTTGTAATTTTTTGTTTGCATGATTAAAGAAAAAATATATGTGAAATATTTTCTGATACTCTGATTGACGGACTAAAAAGAACATTTTTTCCCCCAAATTATCACTGTAAGTACAAGTACCTACTGTTTTTAATAGCTTTGAAATACAGAAATTGTAACCATAACCGTATTTTGCTTTCCGCTATTGAGCTCATTATTCTCATTATTACCCCTATCCCACCCATCCCTAAAAGTAAACTCGCTCGAGGACTCCAGGATCCAACATTATACCAAACCGAAGCACCGGAAAAAAAAACCAATCAATAAATCAATTATTATCATTTATTTGTGAACATCAAGTATTTTTACAAATTGGTGATGTGGAACTAGATGCTATTGATGGGTTAAAGGGTGATAATGCATGTTCTTTTGTTTCTTAGGTTCTGCACAGCTTTGCTTCTGAATTTATGTTTAACTAGCTTTTACCTGCGGCTTCGCACGCGTAAACTATTCGGTCTGGTAGTTGCAATTGAAATTTTCGGGATTTTACAAAATTCTTCAGGATATTTCTAAAATGAATATCGTGGTATTCATTGAGGTTGTGTTGTGAATAACTGTACAAAATTCAAGACTCTAAACCCAGTGCTGAAATTTCAATTTTTTTCCCTATCCAAATTTAAATTCAAATCATTTATTCAGTAAATAGGCCGCAATGGGCACTTTTACACGTCATTTTTTAAACTACAAGCGCTTTAGAAACACCATCATTGCCAAGAAGAATGCGCCGCAAGAAACTTGACAGAAAGTCATTTTTCCAAAATAAAATAATTACAAATAAAATACCTAAAAACTACAATATACAATTAAAGAAAAAAATACAAAATAATAAAAATATTAATACAGGGATGTATTAGTTATAAAACTATCCCGTGGCAATATGGTTTATGGTTTAAGATATTTATTTCTCAAAAGATTTTTACAAAATCGCTTACAGAGAAATACATTTTTAAGCTTAATATAAATAAACAAAAAGGGAGGGATACTTTAACTATATTGTACGTTAAAAACAAAGTATATAAAACTAAAAGTACACAAAAACACATGAGGGTAGATTGGCGTCTAATATCGGAATAAAAAGTAGCCTATGTGTTATTCCAGAGGTCCAGCTACCTACATACTAAATTTCATAGCTCTAAGCCCAGCGGTTGTTATTTCAATATTTTATCCCTAGGTATCCCGTGGAAATATCGGGTCAAAAAGTCGCCTATGTGTTATTGCAGACATCCAACTACCTACTTACCAAATTTCATGACTCTTAACTCAGCGGTTATTATCCCTATCCCGTGGGAATATTGGGGTAAAAAATAGCCTATGTGGTATTCCAAAGGTCCAGCTACCTACATACCAAATTTCATGGCTCTAAGCCCAGTGGTTGTTTTTACGTGATTTTATCCCTAGGTATCCCGTGGGAATATCGGGTCAAATAATCGCTTATGGTTTATTCGACTCTCAGCCCAGCGGTTGTTATTTCAAGATTTTATCCCTATCCCGTGGGAATATCGGGATAAAAAGTATCCTATGTTTCAATCCAGGTTATAAAATAACTTTTTGCTAAATATCATCCAAATCCGTTCAGCCGTTTCAGCGTGAATAAGTAACAAACATACTCACTCACTCACTCACAAACTTTCACATTTATAATATTAGTAGGATAAAAACTTGACCTTCTTTATCTACTCACATATCTCTCTCATTTTGTAAAAAAAAATTGAAAATTTGAAACATAACTACCATAAATGTAAAATAAGTATGCATAACAAAAGGTTCCATCCATTCTAGCCTATATACTTCCCACTGCTGGGCACAGGCCTCCTCTCAGAACGAAACAGGGTTCATTCAGACACTCTACTATTGACATTATTCTTTGTTTTCAACTGACGAAAAAAAAACGTAGGAGGTTCTCAAGTCAACGCGTATATATATGTCGAGAAGATGGTGATGAGGAGATGATAATGATGGATGGAATGAGGCTACGTCCCTCTCGCCGTCAGGATGCGTTCATGATGTAGGTACTTGAGTGAGAGCTTCAATAAGAACTTCTTTTGGAATACAGTTGTTTTATTTCACCAGCCGATAATAATTAAATTACAAAACCAATCAGACAGCGCTAATAGACAGACGAACCGACAGAATCATTAGCCAGGTGTCGTCGTCCCTACAGCCCGAAGTAGAATGACATTCCGGCCAACGAGCTCGTCCACGTGCATCGCAACCGGTAGTTACGTCACACGGCGTCCTATAAGGCTTGATTATTGTTACCCACGACACGGCCATCTTGACCATCACCCGACCACGGGTGCGTTATCTGTGAACAGTCCTTCAGTGAACAAAGAAAAAGCGCCAGTCCATCGGCTAAAATCGGTAACCCATCGACAGAACTTAATCATCTCAGCTGCGTAAGTGCTACCCATCCTCGCAAAGAGTATACTGCGCAGAAAAAGCAGTCAACATGCACCTCTTACATGCTCCGGTCCTTCTGATGCGTTACCATGCCAAGTTCACTTCAGTCCGTCGAAAGCACAGTAAGTAGTGCCCAGTCCATCGGGCGTGCCTTCAGTCCGTCGAAAGCAGTGTGTTTTTAGAATGTAGAAAGCCATACAAAATGCTAAGAGTGAATCCAGAGACAAGACAAACATTATCACCATACTCTCATTACTCAGCGACATTCATTGTCTGCCAGGCGGTACGAAGCTAGTTAAAGATAAATCAGAATTTCCTTACGGATGTCGTGAGAAACTACTATAATCGTAGACAACCATTTCGCATGCCTAATTAACAACCTGAAATAAATAAATAAAAATATTATACATACAGTTATTTGTATGTATAATACGAATGTTTGTTTTCGGGTCTTGGATGTTTAATATGTATTTAAGTATGTATTTATCTATATAAGTATGTTTATCCGTTGCCTATAGTATCCATAGTACAAGCTTTGCTTAGTTTGGGACTAAGTCAATTGGTGTCAAGTGTCCCATGATATTTATTTATTTAAAACAAACGAAGGATAAGAACCTCACAACTTAACAGTAGATAATTATTGTACACTTGCCTACTTGCGCCTTCGCACGCATAAACCATAACGCCTAGCAAGTGAATTGAAATTCCAGTAGGTAGTTTACGAAAATTTCCGTAAAACTGGTGTCAAATTTTATATCCCTAAGGGATCTTGCTTATCTACGACCCGGCATCGTTTCATCGTGCGATGTCGTGTCGTGGAAAATCACGGTGCAATCCTTCGTACCTTACATTTGCAAGACACGACGTCGGATCGTGGAACTGCTACACACGACGCGATTTCGTATCGTGTTTATGTGTAAGAGCCCTAATCCTAGCGATTGTAAATAGTGACTATACGAAAAAGTTTTCATTCATTTAAAGATAAACCAAAGATAACCATTTAAAATAATACGAGTATGTGTAACTAGCCGTTACTCGCTACTCCGTCCGAGTAGAATTTGTTTATCGCTATCCCGCGGGAGCAATGCAATTTTCTGGCATAAAAACTACCCTATGTCCTTCTCCGGGTCTCAAGCTATCTGTATACCGAATTTCATCTAAATTCGTTCAATGGTTTAGACGTGAAAGTAACAAACAAACTAACCAAAAAACAAACAGACTTACAAACTTTTGCATTTATAATATTAATTGGATACAATTAGACAATTACTCTATTTGTATATTATTTATCTTTTGTTTAGCGGTTCAACGATGAAATGTTTGGCAATTCCCTCGGGAATTTTTGGAAATCCCGTAAATTGATTGCAACTGGTAGACACACACATACATACAGTCAGTGTATGTATGTATGTGGGTATGTAGGGTTTATAAAACTTAAATATGCCGTCCGCGAAAAACAATATGGCGGCTTAAAAAACTATATAAATTGTAGCCCAGATATAAATTGATTAATTCATAGTTCATCATCGTTCAATTATATACATCAATAAAATTAAATGGTTGTCTGGAAGAGATCGCTTTTAATAAGCGATAAGACCGCCTATATTCCACCCTGAATTTGAAAGAAAGAAAATACATTTATTCACAACACAAGTCAACAATATAAGGTATATGTAATTGCGGTTGTGAATCGGACACTGGCTCAGCATAGCGTTAAGAACACCCCAGCGCTGATTTTCAGCCAGCACCGTCGGCAACCCACGGACCGTTATAAAGACATACTACACACCATTAACTACATAAGACTACATAAATAAATAGATATTTTGTAAACTATAAAACTAATTTATACGTACGTAGATAATAATTAATTTTACAACTATTATTATTATGCACTTACTTGCCAAGTATACACCCTAACGCGGGCTAAAAAGAAAAATTAAATTAAAGAAAACGAAACAAAAAAGCAGTTTTGTGAAATAGTGCTGGAAAGGAGAGGAATTAAGATTTATGAAATGCCAACAAATAGCCTTTAAGCTTTCGCCCAAAGGTGTACCTGCTAGTCACTCCGAGGATGGGAGGGGGAATATCATTCCAGCACTTAGACGCTGCAAATCTGAAACCGCCCCGAAACGCCGCCGTCCCGTGCGGCGACACAATAGCTTTTGATCTGCGCACACTTTTTGACCATGTGGAGGTCAAAAAGGTACGAAGGCGTCTTGTGCCGCACTACACCAAACAAAAGGGTCGCAAGGCCTGCGAGCGTGCATTTTTAGCAGATCGGCAGCGTTCAAGTACCTACGGAGTGACATGGGACCGAGGAGGGACTTTGAAACAAAAACGAGCACATGCGTTTTGAACTCGTTGAATCAATCTCCTAGAACTACCAAGTATGCATCTAAGTATCATAAACGACATCGCAATAGTTCAATCTAGACAATACTAGTGACACACAGTTGGACACGCAAATCCACACTGAGGTAGTCACGAATATTAAATTGAATTGAAATTGAATTTGTATTGATTTTGTGGTGTGCAATCCTACTAATATTATAAAAGCGAAAGTTTGTGAGTGAGTGAGTATGTTTGTTACTTCTTCACGCTGAAACGGCTGGACGGATTTGGATGAAATTTGCCAAAAATACGTAAATTAAAACATAGAATACTTTTTACTACGATATTCCCACGGAATAAGGATACAATCTCGAAATAACAACCATTGGGCTTAATCATGAAATTTGGCATGGTTGTTTTTAATGCAACGTCAATGGAAACCACGATGAATTTTCGGGAATTCCCACGGGAATTTTGGTTTGTAGATAGCTGAATATCTGGAATAACACATAGGCTACTCTTTGTCCCGATGTTCCCACAGGATAGAGATAAAATTTAGAAATAACAACGGCCGGGCTTAGGTCATGAAATTTGGGATGGTTGTTTTAATGCAACGTCAAAGAAAACAACTATGTAGTTTTTGGGATCCCACAGGGATAGTGTTAGCTACACAACGGTGAAGGTTTTTTTTTTTTAAATCGGTCCAGTAGTTTCGGAGCCTATTCAATGCAAACAAACAATCAAATCTTTTCTCTTTATAATATTAGTGTAACCTAGATCCTCGTGGGTCCTCGCGTACTTTATAAAGGACAAATTAACACCAAGAATAACGGCCGAATGTACTTCATAAAGTACAAATTTATCGTTGAAAAAGGAATCTTAAGAATTTTGAAATAATATGTGAACCACGTCTAGGGCGGGGCGTAATAAAAAGTCTGTTAAAAAATTTAGGTCCCAGGAGAATATAGATAAGTTCAAATAAACTAATAAGTGTACTTCATTAGATCACTCTAGATAAGGTGTCTGTAAATTTATCGTTAAAAATATTTTAAGTTGTAGTAGTATTTGGCAATGGAATTCCTTCAAAATTTTATAAAACTGTTTATCATTTTGTTTGTGACTTAATATCGTTTTAACCCATATAGAGAATTATTAGTAGTTTAAGAGTAAATAGCAGCTTAAGGTATAAAATATACCTAAACTTGGAATATTCCGTACAAAATACAAAATCTTTAGAAAAATATTACTTAATTTTTTCGTAATGGCTACGGAACTCTATTTCGGGCGTTTGAGACACTGCTCTTGGCCGGTTCTTAAATCTTGTGTCAAAACGGTGCGGTTGGTCATTTATCTTCGTAAATAGAATCGAGTGTTTCCTAACTTTACTAATTTCGAAGGTATAATAGCCTATTTTGGGCCCATGCAGACCAGCTGGTTTTTTTTCTCTATTGTGAACTTTTAACCAGTTCACTACTCTATATTTTTTTTTATTCAACTGCATGGCAAACGAGCAAGTGGGTCTCCTGCTGGAAAGAGATCACCGCCGCCCATAAACATCTGCAACACCAGGGGTATTGCAGATGCGTTGCCAACCTAGAGGCCTAAGAGGGGATACCTCAAGTGCCCGTAATTTCACCGGCTGTCTTACTCTCCATTGCTACTTCACGGCAGGATTAGCGAGCAAGATGGTGGTAGCAATCCGGGCGGATTTTGCACAAAATTAAAAAATGATAATTTTAATTTAATTGAATTTTAGTCATTATACTATTTAGGTCAGCATGCTGGTTATCATTCTTATGACAGTATGACACATACTCGTACATTACAGTACACAACAACAATAGATAGGTATATTGCACCTATCTAATGTTTTTGTGTACTGCATATCTTTGTCTAATTATCTTATCTGATTTTATAAGTGTTCGTGGAATATTTTGTTTTTAAATTTAATTCACGTTATCATGGATGTGGCTCTCAAAGTTAACTGGACAGCAAATCATCTTAAAAAATAACTAAATTCGGGGACAATTTACCTTTTTTTGTGGCGTGGAAACAGAAGGTCCGCCCGGATTGCTACCACCATCTTGCTCGCTAATCCTGCCGTAAAGCAGCAGTGCTTGCACTGTTGTGTTTCGGCGCGGAGAGTAAGACAGCCGGTGAAATTACTGGCACTTGAGGTATCCCATCTTAGGCCTCTAGGTTGGCAACGCATCTGCAATACCCCTGGTGTTGCAGATGTTTATGGGCGGTGGTGATCTCTTACCATCAGGAGACCCACTTGCTCGTTTGCCATCCAGTCGAATAAAAAAAAAAGGAGGTATGTATAATATAGGGCTCTCCCATATGGGCATACTCACTAACGATCACGCTTGTTACAATAATAATGGTACAAGAGGAACTGATCTGATGATGGATCCAGAAGCTAGGCACTGGAACTCCAAAGCCCTGTTTGGTCTTTTTAAAATAGTCTTAAAACTTTGACGAAGAGTGATATCCAGGGTCTGCTGATGGACCAGTCATCCAGGTTTACTATTTTTAGACTCGGCTCAGTTGCGTCTGAGTCACCTTCTCATAATTAGGGATCTTAAAATGCGAGCAAAATCCCTCTCATAATCCTACCATCAATTAGCAGTAGACTCAGGGGCTGTTTCACCATCCATTGATTAGTGTTAACTGACGGTTAAATGTGATGCTGTTTCCGTCTATTCGAACAAAACAAATAGAGACCAGGCCCTAAATCTACGTACCTAACTGAAAAATCAAAACTTTCATGTATGAATGAATGAATCCACTGAACTCAAAACTGTTTGTATCCACTGCTGGTCATGGGCCTTTCAAGTGGTACCGTCCATCCATCCCAGCCTATATACGTCCCACTGCTGGGCACAGGCCTCCTCTTAGAACAAGAGGGCTTGGGCCATAGTTCCCACGCGGTCCCAGTGTGGATTGGGAACTTCACACGTACCATGTTTTCCTTCACCGTAAAGCTCGTGGTAAATTTCAAATGTAATTCCGCACATGAATTTTGAAAAACTCATAGGTGCGAGCCGGGGTTTGAGCCCACGACCCTCTGCTTGAGAGGCGATAGGTCAAACCACTTGGCCACCACGTCAAGTGTCAAGGTCAAGTGGTACACCAGCTGTTCTCCTCCAGTCCCGGCTCACAGCCGCACGAATGTCATCGCCTCACCTGACTACCCGACCCACCCAAATACACTTGGACCCCACCAGTTCACGACAAGTTTGAGAAATGCTGCAATAAATTAACTACTAACTGCTAAGTTATTATCAGTGCCAAATAATTCCTATTTATAGAAGGCGTCAACAAATTATAACATTCCACTGCTGACTCTTCAAATGAAAAAGACGTAAAAAAAAATTAGTTCCAAAAGTTGTGTACATTTTTCTGAAGCATCATGAAGTTTTTCATGCTGATTATGGCTCTAGCCATCAACATAGGTAAGTCGGCATATATAATATACTAGCTTTTGCCCGCGGCTTCGCTCGCGTTAAATTTGGGGTAACACAGATTTACTCTATACGATCTTTATTTTCGTGTTTTAATTGATTTTTCGGAGGATTATGTTTGCAAATTTTTGAATTTAAAAATCAACCTACATAATCATAATTCGTACAAACTTTGAACCCCTGTTTCACATCTTTAGGTCAGGGGTGTAATTTTAGAAAACCCACGTGTTTCTTTTGCCCGCGACTTCGTACCTGTGCGGCATAGGATTGTTCCCGCAGGATAGGAATAATTGAATTCAATAGAAAACCTCACTGTCCGCGATTGAATTGAAACAGGCTTCTATTACTTCGCGTATCGATTTTTAAAAAGCTTTCACGAATAGATTTTTTTAAATCAGCTCAGTTTTTCCAGAGATTCCCCCACAGAAACAAAGAAGCAGACAAAGTTAAATAATTCCTTATCCCATGGAAATTTCGAAAAATCCATACTTAGTGTTCTATGATACTTTATCTACATGTGTGCCAAACTACGCGTCGTCTGTCAGTCAGTCATCCTGTCACAGGATACTGTTTTACAGGTATGGATAAATTTTGTTACGGAATGAGTTGATTGGTTTGGCATAGGTACTTAATGTGTCCTCCTAACTGTTAAGGAGTTATATCTTCCATCATCAGCTCACCTGAATAACCAGAAAGAATACAACTAAAGGTCTACCTATACGTGCATATGATATTTAAAGAAACTTCCTCTAACTCCTAACCGTTAAGGAGTTTTACCTTCCATCTCATCAACATGAGATGATGTCTATCAGACGCAAATATTTAATAAGCTTGAGAAAATATATGAAAAACGTAATGCGTGCCTACAAAATTTGAGGGTTGCCCTCGATTTCTCCGAGGTCCCGTCATCAGATTCTGATTTATTGACCATGGGGCTACCTCGGGTCCGCAATTGAGCGAAAAATCGGTGAACATACAAAAATAAATATATATAAAAACGGGATTTTACTGGTCGTAGAAAGCTGAAACTTGGCAAAATAAACGCAAAATCCTGTTTTTTCCCTTTCCCATAAGAAATTCAGAAAATGCTTAATTAATTTTTCCCTCCACTCTCCAAGGAACCCACTTGCTAAGTTTCAGCTTTCTACGACCAGTAAAATCCCGTTTTTTCCCCGTTCTCGTATGAATTTCGGAAAGTCCTCTCTCAATGCTCCTCTACACTCCTCAAGCAACCTACATGCCGAATTTCAGCTTTCTACGAGCAGTATAACGATAAATCCTGTTTTTTCCTGTTGTCAGAATTTCAGGAAATCCTTTTGTAGTGCTCCCCTACGCTCCCCAAGGAACCTAAATGCCAAATTTGAGTTTTCTACGACCAGTAAAAGGAAAAATCCCGTATTTTCTCGTTCCCGTGGGAATTTTGGAAAGCCCTCTCTTAACTCTCCTCTACACTCCCCAAACACCTACATACCGAATTTCAGCTTTCTAGGACCAGTAAAACGAAAAATCCCGTTTTTTCACTTTCCCCTGGGAATTTTGGGAAATTTCTTAATGGTTCTCTTCACTCCTTAAGCAACCTACATACATGCCAAATTGCAGCCTTCTACGACCAGTAAATCGAAAAATCCCATTTTTTCCCGTTCCCGTCAGAATTTCAGATTTTTTTTTTGTAGTGTTGCCCTACACTTTTTAAGGAACCTAAATGCCAAATATCAGTTTTCTAGAACAAGTAAAACGAAAAATAGATTCCGTTAAACTTAATATAAATCCCGTTTTTTCCTTATCCCGAGGGAATTTCCCAAAATCCTTAAAACAGTTTTTTATTATTTTAATCGCCTACTTCTATGCCAAATTTGAAGAGTCTAGTAAATATAGTTCATAGGATTCCATTAAACTGAATATATAAATCCCATTTTTTTCCTTATCCCGTAGCAATTTCCAAAACTCTTGAAATAGATGTTTTGACTAATGTAATAGCTACTTGTGAATCAAATTTGAAGAGTCTAGTTATTATAGTTACTGAGATAGGGTAACTCGGAATCGAATATATAAGTCCCGGTTTTTCCCGTTCCCGTAAGAATTTCCAAAAATCCTTTCTTAGTGGATGCTTACATTTTATAAGGTATCTATGTGAAAAATTTCAAGTCTCTACGTCTAGTGGTTTCGGCTGTGTCACCACATTACCCCCTTTTAGGGGTTGAATTCTCGAAAAACCTGAAACACGTGTTTACTTATTTAATGTTAAGAGGACTGTGTTTTATTCTGTCAACAGTTTTTTCTGATGGCACGTGTAGAAACACGAACTCTCAGATCAGCGCAAACTCCTTGTGCGCTACATCGACGTTGACCAACTGCTACATAGATGACAGCCAGCTGGAGTCCACTACCTGTACAAGGAGTCAATACAACGGCGCGTATGTAGTGTCTTCAAGAACGACCAACTGCAACATCCGAAACAGCCAGGTCCATACCACTACCTGTACAAACAGCCAATACGAAGAGGGCGTCTATATAACGTCTTCAACAACTACTAATACACGTGTTACTGGCATCGCATGCTCAGTTTCCAGTTGCACCATCACAAGGGGTGTAGTTACTCCATCTAATGCTTGCAGGATTTCTGGATGTATATTGAGAGCTAATTAGGCCATGAAAGTCGTCTGAGACTAAGTTTGTCCATTACATATGAAAGTAGAATAGGCTAGTGTCCTGAAAAATGCAACAGATAGTGTTTAGCGAATAGAAAATTTTAATCGGTTGAAAATTGGATTTATAGTGATTTTTTGAAAAATCTCTATTCCTGTCTCTTTCTCAAACGCTTTTCTTTATGCAGCAAATATGGCGGTACAGGCGTGTGACGTCACATGCCAGTATGTCTTTCTCTGTCTAATCATGAATTTCAAACCTGTATAACTTTGTTATTTGTAAAGGTAGCTTAAAAATTGTTTTTCTATTCTATAACAGGCATTGTGTAGTTTTAATTTATAAAACACATACAAAATAGTCAAATACCGTATTATCACTGTAAGTACGAGTACCTACTGTTTTTAATAACTTTGAAATACAGAAATTGTAACCATAACCGTATTTTGCTTTCCGCTATTGAGCTCATTATTCTCATTATTACCCCTATAGTGAACCCATCCCTAAAAGTAAACTCGCTCGAGGACTCGAGGTTATCCAACATTATACCAAACCGAAGCACCGGAAAAAAAAAAATTAAAACCAATCAATAAATCAATCATTATCATTTATTTGTGAACATCAAGTATTTTTACAAATTGGTGATGTGGAACTAGATGCTATTGATGGGTTAAAGGGTGATAATGCATGTTCTTTTGTTTCTTAGGTTCTGCACAGCTTTGCTTCTGAATTTATGTTTAACTAGCTTTTACCCGCGGCTTCGCACGCGTAAACTATTCGGTCTGGTAGTTGCAATTGAAATTTTCGGGATTTTACAAAATTCTTCTGGATATTTCCAAAATGAATATCGTGGTCTTCATTGAGGTTGTGTTATGAATAACTGAACTAAATTCAAGACTCTAAACCCAGTGCTGAAATTTCAAATTTTTTCCCTATCCAAATTCAAATTCAAATCATTTATTCAGTAAATAGGCCGCAATGGGCACTTTTACATATGTCATTTTTTAAACTATCAGCGCTTTAGAAAAACCATCATTGCCAAGAAGAATGCGCCGCAAGAAACTTGGCAGAAAGTCATTTTTCGAAAATAAAATAATTACAAATAAAATACTTAAAAACTACAGTATACAATTAAAGAAAAAAATACAAAATAATAATAATATTAATGCAGGGATGTATTAGTTACAAAACTATCCCGTGGGAATATCGAGATTAAAAGTAGCCTATGTGTTATTCCAGAGGTCCAGCTACCTACATACCAGATTTCATGGCTCTAAGCCCAGCGGTTGTTATTTCTACAATTTATCCCTAGGTATCCCTTAGGAATATCGGGTCAAAAAGTCGCCTATGTGTTATTCCAAACATCCAACTACCTACTTACCAAATTTCATGACTCTTAACTCAGCGGTTATTATCCCTATCCCGTGGGAATATCGGGGTAAAAAATAGCCTGTGTTATTCCAGACGTCCAGCTACCTACATACCAGAATTTCATGACTCTAAGGCCCAGCGGTTGTTATTTGAAGATTTTATCCCTAGGTATCCCGTGGGAATATCAGGTCAAAAAGTCGCCTATGTGTTATTCCAGAGTCCAGCTACCCATACCTCATGCCTAAGCCATATTAAATTAATATCTCGGGTCAAAAAGCGCCAAATTTCATGATTTTATCCCTATCCATGGGATATTCCAACTACCTGCATATTAAATTTCATGACTCTAAGCCCAGCGGTTGTTATTTCAAGATTTTATCCCTATCCCGTGGGAATATTGGGATAAAAAGTATCCTATGTTTCAATCCACCAGTTTTTAATCTTATAACAAGTTTTATAATTTTCCCTCCCTTATTTTATTTAAATTACGATATTCGTATTGATAATAGGTAAAAAAACCTCAATTTTTAAATCTTTTAAGTCAAATTTTACCCACTTCTAGCGACCGAGTTAGTTTCGCATAGGCTAACTACCTATCCGTACACAATTTGGTCGCCATGACAATACAAAGGATTTTTGGCGACTTAATACAAAAGTTGGAATTCGAAATATTCTTTTACACAAAATTATTAAATTTGTACTAAGTACTTAGTTATTTATTAAGAAATTTAGCATTTACCTAAATGTTTACCGACTACAAACTAGCACTTGAAATTCACGCGACATTTTGTACATGCATAGAATGAGATAGAATGACAGTGCAATAATCAAGTACTTACCGTCAGCAAAAAAGCGTGTATCATAAATTGGTTATTTTTTACAAACAATTTCGAAATAGTCATGCAGGTTGTATGACTTTTTTGCATAATTAGCTTTATTAGTTAGTACCTAACAGAAACCTGACCTAAAACTTAAACTATGACAAAATGCTCGTATATTGACGCGTTTAATAATGATAGCTTTTCCTGGTTCTGCAATCATTACGAGACGTACCATCAGCCAAATATGTGGTCTACCACCCTAAAGTTGATAATCGCTTGCATGTCATAAAACAATAATGCCAATATATGCGTCTGTCACCTTGAAAGTCGTTAACGTCTCCGATCTAACGACATAACATTTATTTGAACTAGGAACTTGTTTAAAAATTGATAGACCACTTATTTGGCTGGATGGTACATAGAACAAATGATAGAGTTTGTTTGTTTGCGTATAAGTTAAAGAATAACGGTTACTTAATCTACTTGACAATGCCATTATGTACTTAGCTGCCATACATACAGCTGAACTGAAAAATCAAACCATGTATTAATGTCACTTAGAATTCACTTTCAACAAAATAACACCAGTCCATCAGTGAACAAAGAAAAAGCGCCAGTCCATCGGCTAAAATCGGTAACCCATCGTCAGAAATTAATCATCTCAGCCGCGTAAGTGCTACCTACTCCTCGCAAATAGTATACTGCGCAGAAAAAGCGGTCAACATGCACCTCTTACATGCTCCGGTCCTTCTGATGCGTTACCATGCCAAGTTCACTTCAAGTCCGTCGAAAAGCAGTGTAGTGCCCAGTCCATCGGGCGTGTTTTTAGAATGTAGAAAGCCATACAAATGCTAAGAGTGAATCCAGAGACAAGACAAACATTATCACCATACTCTCATTACTCAGCGACATTAATTGTCTGTTAGGCAGTACGAAGCTCGCCGGGTCAGCTAGTTAAAGATAAATCAGAAACTACTTATACGTAGACAA
>NC_133489.1:2663198-2666007 GCF_025370935.1 Choristoneura fumiferana
TTGTCCCTGTATCAATTGATTTTCTGACTTCCAATATCATTTTTTCCTTTTTCAAAGCATAGTCAAGCAATGAACCTGCTTGATATTTATAGGCAAGAGCATATCTAATTGGTGACCATCCTTTGTTTGCAAATGTATCACAGAAATTTTTCTCCCATATATTCCATTCTGATTCTACTGTGAATTTTATTAGCATGTTGCTGTACCAATCTGCAGTCGAGTATTCCAAAAAATTTTTCAAAATTTCAATTTTCTTTTTGTCTTCGTCAATTTGGAAACGTTCACATTCTTTGTTGAAATCTTTAATCCATTGACACGCATTTGAGTTCTACCCGTAAACTTCTCAATCATGAAATCTTTTGAAATTTTTCCCAAATTTTGAGTTTCTGACTTTTTTTCTTTTTCTTCAAGCAATTTTTCCAATAATTTTTCCAATGTTGATTTGAGCCACGCTGCATGCATTCTGAACTATTTGTTTGCTCCGAAATCTCTTCTAGATACATATCATTAAATTGCAAGTTGTCTTCTTCATCAAATATGCTTTTGATATATCATCTGTCATAGTTATCCATATTTTCCTTGTTTGATATCTCTTATTTAATGATTTTCTTACCTTGACGTAGTTTGGAGTATTCAAGATTACTTGATGGTGATTAGCAGGTTGGTACTCCACTGGTATGCCAAAAACTTGTCCATTAGGTGTTGCTATTGACGATATGCAAATGATATTTGATTTTCCATCTGTTGCTGGTTTCACAGTAAAATCAAACCTCAATTTTCCATGTTTCTTGAAATATTTGCAGAAATGTTGTTTTATAATAATGTTATATTCTTCTGTGCTTCAAAAGCCAGGATATAATCAAACAAAGACTTAATTGCGTTTCTCTGTAAAAACGTAAGATTTTATTTAAGCATAATGGGTAGGTACAAACATTCCACGAATTTTACTAACAGTAAACAAAAGATTGACTCACCTGTAAAACGTAAGAAACAACATTTAAAGCCCTTATTCCATATTTCTTTATTATAATTAGGGAATCTTTAATATTAAAATATCGCTTCTTACCCTCTCTCATATTATCATATTATAAATGAAATGTCTCAACTGTCAATGACACTGACTGTCGGTTGGGAGATTTCAAAAGCCATAAACAACGTGCAAAATAAAACCTCCTTAAAGAAAAGTTACCACACGAGTATGAGTTTTCTTTACATACATTTAATGGTATGGTCTTACTTTGGAAGGTTAGCTTAAGTGAAGTACTCTATGGGATTCTACGTACAAAAGTTTCAGATTGTTATACATTATATGCCGGCTTGTAACATTTTATCACGTAGGTAACAACAAGAACTTTTGCACGCCGGGTTTTTTAAACACGCCATCGACGCGCGTTGATAGCAAGCAGGGCCAATCACCTTTTTAACCGACACTAATCTGTCCGCGACATTTTTCAAACAATTGCAGATTTTTGTAAGTAAACATGTTTTTTTTGTAAATTAATATATGGTGTACATGCGATCCTACGTAAGTTCAACTTATTAAACCGTGAAATATCTTGTTGGAAGTGCGATTTTTTGGTAACGCCAGAGACAATATTGGTAACGCAGGAGACGCCCAAAGTGTCGGTAAAATAGTTGATTGGCCGAGCAATGACAGCGCCGTTTTCCTTCAACAGAGCAGCCGAAATGCTTATTGTTTTGCTGTCATTGAAGTTCAAACAGAAAATTTACGTTTTCAATCCAGATGGGCCCGTTATTTTAATAAAAATATAAACCTATATCAATACAGAAATCCATAGTTATCGAGACGCTTCGCCCGCGTTCCGCTCGGTCAACTAAGTAGACAGCGGCCCATATTGGCAGCAAGTTTTTCTCATAAATTCTCTAGGTACTTGCCAATTTAACGCAAAAGCATTCAAGCATTTTTAACGTCAAACAATGAGGACTATCGCGTATGAATTCGCCGCTAGAGGCGCTAGTGTAGCGTGAGGTACCGAAATGTCAAATCTCATAGTTTTTGGGGAGCTACGCGGGTTTATATCTAGAATTAGAATAATTTTGTGAATATTTTGCAATATCTGAAATTAATTATGGCAAATATACGTTTCGGGGCAATGAAGTCTGTATTTTGAGACAGTTTTGTCTTTCGGAAACCTTTGTCCTCCCTTTTTTCCGAACAAAACGGGGACTATGCAACACTGTGGCATTCTCCATATATTTTTATGGTACGGTTTTAAGGTGTATTAAATATGATTTTAATGTAAACTTTGGTTTCACGCCCGTAATACAGACTTTGAAAGCAACACCTAAAAACCTCACGCAACAGTGCGCCATCTAGTGAGACAAAAAACGATAGCCCTCATTTAAGCGCTCGGTTGTTTGTTCTATGCGATAAACGCAATTCGTTTGACGCACATCAATTTTGTATCGATAATGCATGCGTTTGCCGCTGGCGCTCACCGCGTAAGACAATGTTTCCATCCATCCATCCCAGCCTATATACGTCCCACTGCTGGGCACAGGCCTCCTCTCAGAACAAGAGGGCTTGGGCCATAGTTCCCACGCGGGCCCAGTGCGGATTGGGAACTTCACACACACCATTGAATTGCTTCGCAGGTTTGTACAGGTTTCCTCACGATGTTTTCCTTCACCGCAAAGCTCGTGGTAAATTTCAAATGTAATTCCGCACATGAATTTCGAAAAACTCAGAGGTGCGAGCCGGGGTTCGAACCCACGACCCTCAGCTTGAGAGGCGATAGGTCAAACCACTATGCCACCACGGCTTCAAGACGTTTGGTACCTAGTTAAT
>NC_133489.1:2669842-2677530 GCF_025370935.1 Choristoneura fumiferana
ATTATATATGATCAAACGAACTTCTTGAAGCGAAGTTCGATCAATATTATATGAGTCGCTTCATTCGAAGATATAATAATTAACCAGGTAGTCCCTTAAACCTACTAGGTAGCATTCGCACAGTTTAAAAAGTATCTTTTTCTACTTCCATTTCCGTTAAAACAAGTTCCTGTTAGCGCCACGCTCCCTGTGCGCAGCCACTTCATCGTCATTCTTTTTAGAGTACTTATATGTTCTTATTTACCAAAACATTTATTTGGGTTATCGGGTGGGAGGGTACTTATATCTTCGAATGAAGCGACTCATATAATATTGATCGAACTTCGCTTCAAGAAGTTCGTTTGATCATATATTATATTTCGTCGCTTCATTCTTCGATATAATAATTAACCAGGTAGATGTTTAGAGGCAAATGTTTTGGTTTTGTCGATAATTAGTTAATGACAACATAAAAAAAACAATCAACGTTTTTTATTGTAAATAATTATTCCTAACGAAATGACAAAAGTTATCTGCTTATCAAATTAATAAACTAATAATCATAGCCTATAAGTAAATTATGCTGTTATGTCTTATTTGCGAAACAAACAGATCTAGCAAATTCACTGTCATCTATAACAGGCCTGTTATAGAACCTGGCAAAAGTGAGCGACGAGCTCGTCCAGGTGGCGGTCTTGCGGATGACGTCGACGGCGACGCCGGCCGCGCGCGCCGCGGACGTGGCGGCGTGCCGCGTGCTGTGCGCGCTGAACATCGTCACGTCCACTCCGCTCTCTGACAACACCATTTTAAGCCATTTGCTAATGGTCTGAGCCGTAGCTGCTTTATAAGGTCGTTTATTTGTTATAAATAAGTTACTGATTTTATTATCTCTAACATTATTCGTAGCTTTTAAATAATCTTGTAGGGTTGTAGCGGGGCAAATTCTTGTATCTTCATTAAAAAATGGAAGATATAACACGGGCTGGTCGCGGTTAGGGCCCGAAGTCTTAATAAGGTCGGTGATTGTAATTTTTGCACCGCTACTACTGAACTGGATGTTATTTACTTTTATTAGGGAAAGAGTTTGGACTCGATGGGCCGTACAAAGGGCGAGTAACGACACTAACTTTTTTGTCAGATTTTCTAGCGAGATATCTTGGTGGGGAACTAATTTTGATACGAAATTCAACACTAATTTTGGATCCCACGTAGTATTATATTTTGGAGTTGTTGGTCTCAATTTATAGACGCCCTTTAACAGCCGCTTCACTGACTCATCAAGTCCAATGTTCATTTTTCCTAATAAAATAGAAAGCGCCGATCGATGACAATTAATTGTACCGTATGATGCTCCATTGTGAAACTGTTCAGATAAGAAGGTAATTACGTCTTTGATGGAACAATCGAAGAAATTGATTTGGTTTGTCATACAAAACGACCACCATCTCTTGAGCGAAGAGCTATACTGTTTAATAGTGTTGTCAGCAAGTGAAGCTACCATGAGGTCGACCGCGGGGCCCGGCGTTCCTTGTCGGTCGAACGCGATCCGCAGAACCTCGCGGCACCCAGGGTAAGGCTTCTGAACAGAGGATGGTGACTCCTGAAAGGGGAGTGCAAAAGGTCTTTACTGGGTCCGAAATAAATTGTCTCTGAACATATAACGTTTTTTAGTAACGGGTACCACGGCTGTGACTGCCAGATTGGAAATACTATAATGCCAGTGGCTTTATCCTCAATCAATTTCTGGACGCATTTTAACATTAGAGAAAATGGTGGGAATGCGTAAAAAAAATAAGGCTTCCAATTGATTGTGAACGCATCCACCGAGCAGGCGTCGGGGTCCTGTTTCCAGGATATATATTTTTGGCATTTGGCATTGGTACGGGATGCGAACAGATCTATTTGAGGCTGACCCAATTTCGCGATAATTGTCTGAAAGGCATGGTTAGAGAGCTCCCACTCTATATCAGGGTTAATCCTTCTCGATTCCACGTCAGCCTCAACGTTGTCTTTAGTGTTGATATAAGAAGCGAACAACCAAATGTGGCGCTTCTCGCACCAATGCCAAATTTGTCTCGTCAGATCATTAAGGTGGGGGTATTGTATACCTCCCATCCTGTTAATGTAGCTTAAAGCAGTTGTGTTGTCTACTCTTAACAAGATGGCACAGTTATTCAAGTTTTTTGCTAGAGTTTTTAGACCTAAGTAAATAGCAAGTAATTCCAGGTAATTAATGTGGAAGCCTCTTTCACTGTCCTTCCAGTGACCGTTAACTCTTTCTTTACCGCATACTGCACCCCAACCCGTTGTACATGCATCTGTGTAAATGACTTTATCATAATGCAAAACTCTCATTTGATTGGATGAAAACGATATGTTATTTGACCACCAAATAAGATCGTCAAATATTTTATCTGATAGAGAGACTTTCGTTTCGTAAGTATCGAATCGTAAGAGCAAAGAATATTTTTCTCTTTCCAAAATTTTGGTGTACAACCACCCGTACTGGACTGCCGGACAAGCCGCGGTAAGAACTCCGATCAGCTGGGCAAATTCACGGATGGTACAACGGGGGAGTGACAAAAATTTATTAACCAATAGTGCGATCTTGTTTTGTTTATCTACCGGCAACGATAATGTCAAGTCAATAGTATTAAAGATAAAGCCTAGAAATTTACAAGATTGTTTAGGTTCTAAACAACTTTTGTCACAGTTTATTACGAAACCTAAGCAGGTAAGTAACTTTATAGTTTCATTGACATTATCTTTGCATTCTTTATAGCTATTACCGATACACAAAATATCGTCCAAATAGATAACCGATGCGAAGCCACGTGATCTAAGGAAGGTTATAACTTCCCTCATTATTTTAGTAAAGACTCTGGGTGCAACAGATAGGCCATATGGCATGGCGGTAAATTCGTAAGTGACCACGCGTGAGTCATTATTTTCGAATTGAAAGCGTAAGTACTTTCTTTGGGATTCGATTATTGGGACTAGGAGATAAGCTTCCTTTAGATCTATCGTGGCTAAGAAACCGCCTTTTGGGATGAGCTTTGAAGCAGTTCTGTGGTCTTCCATTTTAAAATGACTAGTAGTGATAAACTTGTTCAGTGCTTTCAAATTTAAAATAAATCGTTTTCCACCATTTGGTTTAGATGCTAAAAATATCTGTGATAAAAACTGGTCGGGAGAAGGAAGACATTCAGTTACCGCTCCTAAGCTCATCAAATTTTGAATGGCATATGACATGTCAAGTTTTTCGTCATGTTTCCATAGGTATTTTGGTATTACAAACTGAGTGACTTCAATGTTAAAAGGGATTTCATAACCCTCCGTCACCCATTTTAAGATAGATCCGTTACTCGTGATATTTTTCCAACAGTTGTAAAAATATTTAATTCTACCCGCATGTGGTACCTTTTCTACTGCTGCTGCGATGTTTGAGCACGCGTTTGCGGTTTGGTCGGTGGTTTCGCCTGCGCAGCTGGCGCTGGGTATGGTTTGCGAGACGACATCGTTCTCTTCGTGCCTCCCCGCGCCGTCTTGCTCGATGAGTAACGAGGAGGGCCGTTCCAGTTTCCCCGCTGTTGAGATGGTCGAGCGGCGGAAGTAGATGGAGTCGGATTATTGACGCACTTCTTTATCTGGAGCCCTTGCTTCTCGATGGTTTTGGATGCTTTAATTTTTTCGGGTAACTTGTTACCGAATAAAGTGTCGTCTCGACAAGTATCTTGCACCACAGTCAAAAATTTTTTGTCTAAGCTAGGAGTGACTAGTTTTATCCTCGCTAATGTTTCCACGTGATGCAGGTCACTTAGAATTCGACAAGCGTCACTTAAGAACTTGATTGTCTTTAATTTGTCCTCACTTTCTCCAATAAGTATGCCCAGGGCTTTATTTATAGCTGTGATACCAGAGCCAAGCTGTTGTTGAATGCTATGCATTTTTTTATCTCTGTTGCGAGCACTTTCTGTAATGGCGGCTGCGATTTCGGGATTTAGCTTGGGTGCTTGCAAAAGTGTGCAATTTTGTGGAATTAAATATCCTTTTAGGATTTTGTCCTTGTCTTCTTTCGCATTCCCTTTTTAAGTAATGGTGACCATAGTTGGGCCAAGCTATCGTGGATATTTTCTCCATATTCCGGTTCATCACTTGTTTTTGAACCGAGGGCCAAAAGGATGTCCGCATTTAGTTCTGGTTCTGGTATTGGTTCCTGCGTAGCAGTAACGGCCTCAACAGCACTTGGCTGTATGTCGGAAAAATTGGGGTTTTCATCGAGGATTGGGTCCGTGTTTGTACCAGGTTGAGCAGTCATCTCTGTGGACATACTGCCCTCCGTATCTGAAATACGCGTAACAACATGTTACAACCAGTACATCACTATCTATCACCTATTTCTCCCACTGTGTAAAGATTTTGTTGCAATACCCGCAATTACTTAAAATAATTATAAGTAGCTGCATGTTAATTATTTATTAACTGCTAAGTAAACGTTCCGTTATACGTGCATTGGTGTTCAAACCTTGCCTTCGTGTTGATTCTCGACCAACCCCCCGGCATATCGGTTAAGTGAACAATTTCCTTCGTGCTGATTCTCGACCAACCCCCAGGAATTATTTTTATGTTTGCACGGCTACCAATGCGATAACTCACGGCTATCACATAGGCATCGATACGTTGGCTACTTGAATTCTTATATCACTTCACTTCATATTTTTTAAAAGGGAAAATAAGTAACGGTTGTTTTACTTACCCGATTTGTTTCCGCCGTTAGACGAATCGGAACTCGTGGAAATTATTCGTCGATAACGTGGTTTTGATTTTTCTTCTAATTTCTTTATTTTATTCCTATAATAATCAATGCGCTCCGTTGCACTGCGCTTTGGCATCTTGAAATGCGTGTGCTTGCTACCTCGCACGAAAAAGGAATGACGATGAAGTGGCTGCGCACAGGGAGCGCGGCGCTAACAGGAACTTGTTTTAACGGAAATGGAAGTAGAAAAAGATACTTTTTAAACTGTGCGAATGCTACCTAGTAGGTTTAAGGGACTACCTGGTTAATTATTATATCGAAGAATGAAGCGACGAAATATAATAAATGATATTGTACCGGATAACAATACGCGCACTCTGCACGGGTTGCACAACCACCGGTCGCGTTGCTCCTAAGAAGAAGGGCCACGGATTAGCCCGAAACATTATAGTACAATATATAGTATAGCGTATTATCTTTAGAATTTAAAAATCGTTAAGCAAAAACGAGGCAATCATTCCTCCAACTTCAGCTCTGTTCGAGTAACGAATAAAAACTACGGCTTCTTGACTAATGAGACCTTTAAATTAAAATTAAAATCAAGGAGCATAACTTACAAAAGGTATTAAAAAAAAAGCTAGTAGGTACAATTTTCTTTTTGAAACAGTTCCTTTATTCTGTGTAAATTGTGGTTGAATAATGGGAGCAATAAATAACGTCGACTCTTCTTAGGAATATACAAATTTGAATAAACCTTTTATTCAAGAAGTAGTTATGACAGTGCTTTTGAAAGTTACACTGAGCAGAGTAAATTTACTTTGTCGTGGATTAATGAATTAGCTCCAAGATACTTTTATGTAGTTGCATAAGCAAATATTAAAATGGAAAGTAGAAAAACTTAAACTAAAACAGAAGGTAAGAAAACATATAAAATCCATCGAAATGTTATGTTAAGGGGCTGTTTCATCATCCATTGATTAGTGTTAACTGACGGTTAAATGTGATGCCGTCCCCGTCTATCGAACAAAACAAATAGAGACGGCATCACATTTAACCATCAGTTAACACTAATCAATGGATGGTGAAACAGCCCCTAAAACTTCAAATTACATCTAATCTGTATGATGTCGTAACTCATCATAGTGCTTTGAGGGGGTACGCATTACGCATTAATAAAAGGTTGTTCGGAAGAGGGATATTTATGAATGACATACGTCTTTATCGGAAATACTTTTAGAGAACTTTTTTAAAAGATGTAAAAAAGATAGAGACCTATAAATCTCATATGATTTTAGCAAAGAGACTGACAATGACCTAGCGAACAATCACACAGACACATGCAACTGAAACAACGATCTTTTTTAAAGCGTAAGTCGGTAATGCGGCGCTTTACTTATTCTTTGGTCACCCTAGGGTCTGAACATACAATATTTACACACGGCCTAGAATTACGGCTTTCGCAGCACCCACATGACGTGCAGTACGATTTCTATTAAACTGCTTGGTTTTTTTTGTATACCATATAGATAGATAAATCCAATTTTTTCCATAAAATTCTTTCCAATGCAAAGTTGCTAGCGATGTTTTCCTTCATCTTATAGCTGGCTGGCTTAGACTGGTGGCGGTAGCTGGTAGCAGAGAGGTGGGACAGGATCGAGCCGTGAAGAGAGCGAACTTGAACGACCGAGTGGACGTAGCCGGTATACTCTGCGTGAGACATCATAGTTAAAAAACGCTATCATGGCGGGCGACGGTATGTAACTTAGTTTTATGAAATTCAAACCAGCAAAGCAAACAAACAAGCAAGTGGTTTATCTAATGGCAAGCGATCACCGGCCCGGGCAAATCGATGAGATTAAAAATAAAGAAACGATATATTTCCCATGGGATCGGGATAAAATCAACGTCTTAAATCGAGTTTAGCTCGACATGTTTTCGGGTAATTCATGCCCTTCTCCCGGAGGTACGCGACTCGGCGGCTTCTGCAAACGCACTCTGCTCGCGCGACTGAAATATGACGAGCTAAATAATTCGATTAAAAAAAAAACTGAAACTGAGGATATAGGTAAGGTATACCGTAGGCGATAGGCTAGCAACCTAAAAGTGGCTCCGACCGAAGCGATAATGTTTTTGTGTGTGTGTGTGTGTGTATAAAAGAAAAAAGTAAGAAAAACTTTTATTCGTGACAATTACACAAAAAAAACAGAGACAACTAAAAAAACGTATCACGGCACGAAATGGTCAAATCAGCATAAGACGTGAGTTATCTGGTTACACAAGAATACGGTATTTGACAACTCCTGATTTTGCCATATCTTAATATTATTATGAAAATATAGATATACAGATAGTGTTTAGCGAAGAGAAAATTTAAATAGGTAGAAAATTGGTGTTATAGTGATTTTTTGAAATATCTAAATATACCTGTCTCTTTCTCAAACGCTTTTCTCTATGCAGAAGCAAGTAGGCGGTACTGGCGTGTGACGTCACATGCCAGTATGTCTTTCTCTGTCTAATCTTGAATTTCAACCTTTATAACTTTTGTTATTTGTAAAGGTAGCTTAAAAAATGTTTTTCTATTCGATAACAGGCATTGTGTAGTTTTAATTTATAAAACATATACAAAATAGTCAAATACCGTATTGCTCGTTGAAAAAGTTGGTCGCGATCTGTCGTATACGTCATCATCATCATCACCGCCGTCCATTATGTTACGTTTACTTAGTTCGGAACGATACTAGATATTATGTAGTTGTATGGCAAAGGTCCAGCAAGGCTACTACGAAACTCGTAACTCGAAGTTCGTGTCCTGCGGTCCCTCTCGCTCGCTCGTATCAAACAGTGTAAGTGTCAGAGGGACCGCACGACACGAACTTCGAGTTTCGGTGTTTTCGGAAGTAAGCCAGCAGGTAGTGCCGGCCCTGCGAGGATTACCTACGCAGGTAATTAA
>NC_133489.1:2677630-2704034 GCF_025370935.1 Choristoneura fumiferana
CCCAGTTTTTCAAAAGTAGTAGTTTTAAATTAGGTATACCGAGTAAAGATGTATTTAACAGACCGAAGAGTAGACATAATTATGTGGTTTTTTGAGTTGTTAAGCAATTTTATTCTTCAATACTGTTACGTTTTTACAATTTTCAATAAGAGTAAGGTAATTAAGTAAAATAAATAATTATAACATATTTGTTGCATTGAAGAAAAAACTTCATTTTCGATTAAAACGTTATTTTATACATTAGAAAAAAAGGTTCCATGAACTGTTGCCTTATAATTAATTGCTTGTATGGGCCGTGGTGGCCTAGTGGTTTGACCTATCGCCTCTCAAGCAGAGGGTCGTGGGTTCTAACCCCGGCTCGCACCTCTGAGTTTTTCGAAATTCATGTGCGGAATTACATTTGAAATTTACCACGAGCTTTGCGGTGAAGGAAAACATCGTGAGGAAACCTGCACAACTTGCGAAGCGATGGTGCGTGCGAAGTTCCCAATCCGCAATGGGCCCGCGTGGGAACTATGGCACAAGCCCTCTTGATCTGAGAGGAGGCCTGTGCCCAGCAGTAGGACGTATATAGGCTGGGGTGATGATGATGATGATGATGGGCCATTACTGGCACCTTTTATTCGTAAAAATACTTACGTATGCATGTGGTCCCTTGGCCATGAAAACTGGCAAAACAATGTAAACTTTACCTAGTACTGTATGAATAAAATAATATACTGATTAAATATTCATTTGGATGAAAAATTCAATAGATAGTTGAGTGAGGTTTTTAAGGATAAAACAAGGCTACACTAGCTCTGCTAAAAAAGTTTTTCATGGGCTTTACAGCTACATAAGTAACGATATTATGCTGTTCCAATAAGTGCATATCACCAGTTATAAATATTATTATTGATAGAATGGTATAAAAGGTAGATTAGGTACAATAAAAAAAATCTAAAACTACATTAAAATTAAGATATCGAGAGTACATTAATAATTAAATCTAAATTAATAAAATAATAATAAATAACACAAAAAAAACAGTTATACAATAAAAAAACAAATGTCAAAAATCTAAAAAAAAGAAAGAATAAATTATAAATTATAATTTATCAATACGAGTATCATGCTGCTATAAGGTAGCTACAAAGGCCTCGATTCTGCGTGTCATTGAAGTAAAAATATAATAGAAACTATAATTATATTAGCTCTTAAATCCTGATATCGAAAAGGAGATGTGAGTAGAAATGTAAATTATTTATTTCACGTTTACTTTCGTTTGAGCCAAAGAGCCAAAACTAATTGCAATTCGTAATAGTAAGAAAGAACGCATTTTCAATACTTGCGCATAACGTTATGTCTGTACCTATGGCCTGAGTATAATATACAACTGGGAAATGTGATGTTATTAGTGTTGGTGCCTACTTTCTCTCAGCTAACGGGTCAAATATTAATTAAGGAGATCGACAAACACAAAAAGTAAACAAACTATGAGAAATGAAACACTGTAAAGTTTTCTTTATCGCAAGCCAGTGTTAAATGGAAGTACTACTGAAGTAAATGTTGTAATTGTATAAATTTCAACAAGCGAAATCGTGTTTTCGTAGAAAAATAACATTAAAAGTAGGTACCTTTTATATGAAACGCCTTTCCGAGGCACAAAAGAATCGCCTGAGTAATATTAGGTAGGAAATTGTACAGAGCAGATACAGAACACAGTTGAAAGCAGTATGCATATTTTTTTAGAAATTCCTTATCTAAAACTCAAATGACTGTAACGTTTTAAATTTATGTTCATTATTACCGACCGGAGAGCCAGACCTGACTACGAAGCTTGAGGTCCGGGTTCGATCCCCGGCCGGGGCAGATATTTGTGTGAGTACCTAATACGAATGGTTTGTTCTCAGTCTTGAACGTTTAATATGTAGTACCTGGGCGATCGAGCTTTGCTCGGGCTAAAACTCGTTAATAAGCGTTTTCCCAGAGATAAGACCAGGCTAGATCGATTTATCATCACCTATATATATATATGTTATATCATATATATATATATATATATATATATGTTAAATGTATGTGCGCCGGTTGGCGCCGGTACGCACGCACACACTGATAATTTAAGGAGGATTAGGCTTTCTTTAGTCAAGGCTGCGCTGCCGTCGGTGCCGTACGTTTCGATTTTAGCTCGCTTGTCTTGCGCTCGCTTCGCGAGATGATCACCTTTTACGTTCGCGTACTCGTACTTACGTATTTTTTGTATTAGGTATAGTTGTAAATTTGTAGTATATAAGTGTAGTGTGATAGTTTCGTGCAAGGACACATGAAAAAATAATAGATAACTACCTACCTTTAAACAATATAGTTATAGTACCTATTATGTGTAGGAAACATGAGTAGTATGTACACAGTCGCCATCACCACTTCGGCGAATTTACAAATAGGTAATATTTTTAAATTTAGTATAATAATAATAATAGAGCGGCAAAGAATCTGGTTTCTCTAGACACAGATATTAGTCAATTTTAAGTTAACTTGCATACTTAAATTATTTTCCGGTAGGTAATTAATTAATCTAAAATAGACATCGACAACCCTAAGCGTGCGCGCCGGAGTAGGCAGTTAGTCTCCTAAAGAGTCATAGTGTGCATATTTGTTCTCTTTTACTATGATAATATAAGCTTTGCTTAGTATGGGGCTAGGTCAATTGGTGTCAATTGTCCCAATGGGACTCCCATGATATTTTTTTATCGCACACCCCTCAATATCCCTAATCCAAGTTTGGTTTAAAAATAAGGCCTACGATGCTGCAGGTTTGAGTTCAACATTTTTATTAACTTCAGTAGGAAAAGATCTGTGCCTAATAGATATCGGCGACAGTTCCTGTGCAGATAGTGTCTTTGATTTATTTAAAAATATTATAGGACACGACGTAGAGCACAAAATCTTTTGTTTGTTATGACTCTGTGGGATGTGTGCCGCCATATTAATAGTGTCATAACTCAGCTGATGGTCTAAGACAATCCCTCGCATGACAGAGATACATCCCAATGACGCTCAGAATTGGTTTATTCTGTATACTGTGACGGAACGTGTGTTATTTGCGTGACCGGTCGCGACACAACAGTCCATCTCCCTTTGTCCTGCTAAATTGATAGGTACAGCTAAAACGGAGGTGTTCTGTCGTGATCTAAATTACCCTAGCTCTGAAAAAATCAGACTACAGAAACATAATGTGTCTCTTGTATCCATGTTTATTTAATGGTTTTGATCTGTTACACGTTATGAGCACAACAGTTGTGTTCTGACTACTTTTATAACACTCAGTAGATTTTAAATACTCAATTAATTGATGTACCAAAATTTTTAATATTTCTTTTTTACTACTTTCCTTTTCTGACATTCGATTTTGCGTGCCGGTTCCAGTTCCAGACCGAAGACCTCGACACACATCGCCCCGTGCGCCGTGACCTAAGCCCTAATAACGGGTCGCACTTGACTTTCAGTTCGTGTGCGCGCGCCTTAAGGGCCACAGATAAAGATAACATTCATGTGAATACATTACTGTTTACGCTACTCATTCATAGGAAGGTTAAGGGTACGAGTACCTATGTAATGCCAGGAAAATATGAAATAAGTGTAAGAGATTTCTAGATTTGGATAAAACTTTATTACGTCTTCTTTTACGGTTGAATACTTTATTAGTGAGTACGAGGTATTTATTACGCAGAGAAAGTAATCTTTTAATGTTATTTGAACTCGTAATCTCAATTAAACACTGAAGTACCCAAACAATGATAAGGAAATTACAGGTTATTTAGTCTGTAATTAAGACCAAGTTAAGTGTGAAAAAGGCCTAAAATAATTTCTGGGTTCCACGGGTATGTTTTAAAACTATTATGGACTCTCTCTTCTATGTCCAGCACTAAAACCAGCTGTGTAATAAAACCAGAGGCGAAAAGATGCGGAAGTATATTTTATTCTAAGTACTAGCTTTTACCCGCAGCTTCGCTCGCTCGCGTGAACCAAAAACAGGTTCAAAGAGCCAAGCAATGAACCAAGCACGCAAGTAAGCACGCAAGCATGCACGCAAGCAAGCACGCAAGCAAGCACGCAAGCAAGCACGCAAGCAAGCATGCAAGCAAACATCTAAGCAAGCTATCTTGTAAGTGAGCATTTCAAAGAAGCAAGCAATCAAGCAAGCATGCAAGTGAGCATGTAGGCAAGCATGCAAGCATGCATGTAAACAACAAATCAAGCATGCATAGTCTCAAAATGTGCAAAAAATAGTGCAAGCTTTCAAGCATGCAAGCAAGTATGCATTCAAGGATGCAAGGTAGCATGCAAGCAAGCATGCAATCAAGCATGTACGCAAGCATGCAAGCTCGACATGCAAGCAAGCATGCAAACAAATGATCAAGCAAGCACACTCCCAAAGGTGCAAGCAATAATGCAAGCAAAGCAAGCATGCAAGTTATTTTAATTTATTGAATCAGGCGTTACTTTGCGGAGGTCCATATCAATGAACTAAAATAATTTCCTTGCTCACCCGCGACCTTACGATAGCTAAGCTTATGCAAAATATGCGTGTTCTTTTAACCCATCATACAGTTTGAAGAATAGTTCGGATTTAGTTAGCAAAATTAAAGATTACAGCATTCCGCCTAACGCAACATTGCTTTCTTTAGATGTAGATAGTTTATTTACTAATGTACCATATAGTGAGACATAGTTATTCTTAAAAACCATTTGGAAAGGAAGCGTTTACATCCTGGGGAGTTTGGGAATTAATTAATTTGGTAACTTTATGCATGAAGCAAAATTATTTCCGGTTTAATGGACAGTATTATTTACAGAGTGATGGGTTAGCAATGGGATCACCTCTGAGTCCATTAATGGCAGATATTTTATGGATTACTTTGAAAATAGGTACATAGTGGGTAATAATAATATTGTGTATTATTATAGGTACGTTGATGATTTAATTCTGTGCTGGAGGGGAAGTATGAGACAGCTCGACTTGTTTGTGAATGGTTTAAATAACAAACATGTTAAAATAAAATTTAAAAAAGAATTAGAAGAAAATTTTTCGTTAAACTTTTTGGATTTGACAATTATTAGATTTAATAATAAACACCAGTTCAAAATTTACCGAAAGCCCACGTACACAGATGCCGTGATACCAGCATCGTCTAATCACCCGTGGCAGCATAAATTAGCAGCTTTTCATTGTTATGTACATAGATTGTTAACTGTACCTCTTTCTAGGGAAGATTTTGATTTAGAGTTAAATACTATTTATCAGATAGCGTTGTCGAATGGTTATACTAAATCAATGGTCAATAGTTTGGTTCAGAAGAAGCAGACACGGATAGTGAATAGCATGCTTTACGCCGTGTTACCATCGCAGTCTTCTAACAAATATAGGTGTAGCATTTCATACGTTGGTCGTTTGTCTGATAGAATTTGTGGTATTTTAAAATCAAACAATGTTAAGGTAGCCTTTAAGACTAACAACTCTTTGTACTCTAAACTTTGTAACCACAAAGAGAAGGTAGATAAAGGAACTAGATCGGGTGTATACAAGCTCACTTGTAATGACTGCAGTAAAGTATATGTTGGTCAGACAGGACGCAGTTTTAATGCTAGATTTAAAGAGCATGTTTCGGCATATAGGAATGAGCATCCTGATAAGTCGAATTTTGCCAAACATTTGTTGGAACTAAATCATTCTTTATCGGACTCCGATTCGTATGAAGTGTTACATTATTGTGGCAAGGGGTTTCGTCTCGATGTTTTAGAATGCATGGAGATAATTAGATACAACAGTATGGGGTCTATTATTAATGAGCAGGTAAATTTAGTTTCATCTCCCTTGCTACGGCTTGGATCTAATTTCAGCAATGGTAGTTAATAAAACATGCCTTGACAGTAAATAAATAAAAAATCAAGGTAGTTTTGAAGGACGGTTAAAAAAAATTATTAATAATTTGTGGGTAGTTTTGTTTTGTTTCATAAAACGTATGTGGGTACTTGGGGAGTTACAGTGACAAGTTAAAACGGTGGTTGTGGTTCGTTAGTCTAACAACTGGTAGCATGGTGTACGGTTGTGTCACTCTGAAGATGAGCTCTGTTTGAGTTCGAAACGCGTCAGTGTAGTGTGGTGGTGGTAATAGATGGGTTTGTGTGATTTGTGTGTGTTCATACAGTGTGGAGGTGGAGGAACTGCATGAACACGCATATTTTGCATAAGCTTAGCTATCGTAAGGTCGCGGGTGAGCAAGGAAATTATTTTAGTTCATTGCAAGTTATTTTGTTTAAATATTGATCACTTCGCTCGTGTAAATCATGGGAATATCGGGATAAAAAGTAGCCTTTGTTTTATAACAGATATTCAACTATCTACATACAAATTTTCATCCAAATCCGTCCAGCCGTTTCAGTGTGAAGAAATAACAATCATACTCACTCACGCACAAACTTTCGCATTTTTAATAATTAGCAGGATTGTTGTGAGTGCATTAGGTACATGATATTTAAAGCAGTAACAGAGTTTGGACAGAGTCCACTCATGACCTAACAGAGTAGCTTTAAGCAGCGTTTCCACCAATGATGTGCGAGGATGTGTTGCGAGGTATGTATTTTTCATGAACCGATACCTCTAGAAACTCTTCATTTACACGTCCTCGCTCCTCTCAGATGTTTCGATGCGCTGTGCCGTTTTGTGGTGACGTTTCCCTAGTTAGCCTACGGAACCTTAAAAACCCGTGTTATCATGAGCTCGGCTTTTATTAGCAGGACGGAATTCCTTCAAACTCGACGGATGCAGGTATTTCTTTAACCGTTTATTTTTGAACGTGATCCTATTGGGATGCGGTGCATTGAACTACCTTCTCATATTTAAAAACTGAACATTTGAGAGGACCGCGAAAGAGAGAGAAACTAAGAGTTTTAGAAAGGAATGTAATACGAGGTTCTAACAAATTAGGTGCCAATTATGATTTTTTTGTAGACTAAAACCGAAAAAAAAAATATTAATATTCTGTCCAAATATAATCAACCTGTGCATTTAACTAACAACATGTTTAATACTTTCTGTTAAGAGACCATCCATGTCATTAATTATGATCCGTGCGATCATTATTTAGAACGTGTTTGTAAAGTGGTCAGCGTGATAGTTAACAGGTACTGTAAGATAAATAAAGAGACCTTAATACTGTCTATTCTTTATCTAATTAGCAGGATGATTGAGGATTTTTTAACATAGCAAAGATATTTCTCTAATTTTCTCCAAACAGTAGGTGCACTTAAGTGTAACTACTCCAAGAAAGCTAGTAGGTGGCTTTCTTCAGGGTAAATTGAGTTCGGTAGCATCAAGTTAAATTAAAATGAATAAGGTATTTAGCCTATATCTATTTCGACATTTTCATCTTTTTCCTAACAAATCACAGTTCACGACGAAAATGTATTACCAAAAAGGGACTCGAGAACTGACGCTATCCTGGATTTAGATACTGATTGACTGTACTTACCCAGTAATAATTCCATAAAGCATGAATTTTCACTATGGAATTTGATCATATCAATACACGTATGCCTTTTACCTTTAACCTTTTATAGTGTCATCCTCATGTCGTCAAAGAAGTGAAGTAAACCTTTATTCTTTGACCGCATTGCAGAACTCTATTTTAAACTAGACAGTCTGTGTAGAACCCTTCAATTAAGGCAGTTCATATTCTAACCCCCAGTGGCGGAGCGTCCATAGAACCCTATTCACACCGGCTTGCCCAATATTTTCAAAATAGAACGACAAGACTTACAGGATTTATGAAAGATGCAAGCGATCTTTGCTTCGGCTTTACCACGGAAATATCTGACGCCACGCCACTGCAACCCCCATGTGCAAACTATCCTCCAGCGGCGTGGCGTGAACATATTATGTAACATAGGCAACCCGGACAGTGATAAAAACGTGTTTTAAGTAGGTGTGTCTTTGGAAGTAACTCCTCGGAGGTAGGGCAGAAGTACAATTTTTGCCCAATTTTGGCCAGTGGACATTTGAAGTAATATATAAAAAGTTATAGTATTAAAACGATATGCTTAGTGAGTTTTCAAAAGTTAATAGGTACTGAACCGAATAAAGTTGATAATGTTTTAATAATATAAATTTATTTCAAACCTATATTTAAACTATAAATGACCATATACGGTACAGTGGCCACAAACGGTACTTCTATCCTAGTGTAGTATGTCAAGTAAAAAATTTAGGCAAGCCGGTGGGAATCGACTTGTTACGATGCCACGCCACTGGTCCTCCACTATGAGCTCCCGAAGTGACCTCGGCTCGCGTGCGCAACTCTTGCGACACAGCCTGGCGCGGCGCCGGCCCTTAAAAGGATTGTCTCCTGATAGCATAGGTCACCGGCACTACCACCGCTCCTGGCTTACTCAAATCTACCCCACCATATTGAAAGTATTGAAACAAAGCTTTTACAATTACGGCTATCTTTGTTAGCTGTCGTGTCGATGAAAGGGATACGAGTATTGAGTGACACACTTGTAAGTATGTGTGTGTGTGTTTGTTACTCCTTCACGCTAAAAACGGCTAGATGGTTTTGGATGAAATTTGATATGTGGGTACACGTGGAAAGCTGGAAATCTGGAATAAAATATAGGCTACTTTTATCCTGAGATTACCACAGGGATAGGGAGTCACGAAATTTGGCACTGTTGTTTATAATGTAACGCCAATAAAGACTACATGTTGGTTTCGGGAAATCTAACGGTATTTTTTTTAATCCTGTTTCAATTCAACTTCTGGGTCTAATGATTTACGCGTGTGAAGCCGTGGGTAATCACTAGTGGGGATATATAATTTGGGTCACCTTCACTGCTCTTCAAGAAAATTATACATAAATATAATTATTTTAGGGTACTAACTCAATATTTTCCCCAAACACAGCTCACTACTTCTCGAATAAAATTACCTCTTAGTTACGAGAGCTATAAACGTCTCCTGCAAGAAAAAAATAACCAAGAAACATTAAACCTAGAAGATGAGAGTGTAGGTTATCATCAAACTAGTAAAAATTAAATAGGGCGTTACTTTGCGGAGGTCTATATCAAGGTCGCCGGTGAGCAAAGTTTTTTTTTTAGTTCATTAGTAAAAATTCATTAAAAATAGCGCAGACACTGTATCACAATTGCACCTAACAATAAATTCAGATGAGTACGTACAAAATTATGTTGTTTTCAATGTCCATCTAATTATTTCTTGGATATAAACATAAACCATAAATGAAAAAACGAAGCCGATCTAACATAAACGTGACTTGCGTTAACAATTTATTGTTATTGTTAAAGTTGCATTTAACTTTTATGGCGTAACTTCATCGGCGTTTAATTGTTTGATTGTAACTCATTGTTTCAATGCATCGTGTTTTGTTTCAGTTATTATAAGAGTTCTCTACTCCTATGCGATATGGTGATATTCACAGTATTTCATAGCGCACCTTCAGGACTATAGTGACCTAATTCAAAATTTACGAGTTTTGAGTTATTGTCATAAAACGTCTCTTTGAGACATTATTTATCCACTATTCAGTAAAACACAGACCTTTCTAACTTAGAAAAGGATAAACTTTACAATCGGTCTCTTTCACTCCGACCCGTCTCTTCGCCTCGGCTTAATTTAATACAGACTCGATCAGTGCTACGCCGTCAGTGTCATGAACAAGTCGCTGCGAGTTTAGTATACGAGTGACCTAAAGCATATTTCGTCTTTATAGGACTGAACCAAAGGTGAGTTAAACGTTTATATTTTTAATCAAATAAAGACTTTTTAGTAGTTCAGTCTATCATACAGTAAAATGTTGTTTCACACTTGTGACCTAATTGGTATTGAGTCCTTATTTGACCGATTACATGCATTTTATTAGGGTACAATCTGTAAACAGTCTTTCATACAATAAAAATATTATAATATTAAGGACTCATTACATGTTGCGACCCTATATTAACGAAAAAGATTTTATGTGTACTGACTGTTTTAGAAATGAGTCTGACTAGTTATTAATATGTTATCACGTTAAAGAAGTTAGGTTCATATTAGATTTTATGTGTAGTTGTTGTGTACAATAAAGAGTCATTGTATTGTATTGTATTGTAGTTGTTTGGTTCCATAGATTTATGATTATTTTTAGATTAAAATGAAAAGAAGAGCGGACCGAATTTTAGAAAAATTAAACTTGAATAATGCTGCAACGACTGAGTTTAACGTTAAGATGGATACAAAAATAAGTAATGATCCTTCGCACGAGAATTATAATGATTCAGTAAGTTTCTTTTATTACCATTTCTTAGATTTGTTTGAAAAACTTATATATTCGTAATCAAATAATTAATCATTTACACTTGGTTTCAGAAAAATACGCGTAAAGAAAATATACCTTCTAATTCACCCAAAGAAGAAAATCTTGAACAATCAAATACATCTATGTTGTTCAAAGGGAATGAGGCGGTAAAAAAATAATTCTCCAGCTATACTAATAAATCCTAATAATGTTGTAGTAATTTTCATAATTATAAAACGTTTTTATTCTTTTTTAGGACAACTTCAAAATGAAAGAGACTTCGTCAACACATAGTTCATCGATTATAGAAAATTCTCCAGACAGATCCGTTCAATTTGATTTAAATACACTTCCGTTGTATAGTCAAATTTCAAAAACGGTAAATATAAGTAGTTTATATTAATTAATACTAGGATTGTCTATTATTTAGGGTTTAATTTATTTAAAGCAAATTTCAATTTACAGGCCCAGATGATTGATGAAGAATCAAAGGATACCCAAAAAACGTTAACTTCTGAGAAAGACCAGAAGACAAGGTCCCGGGATTCATCATCTGATTCGTCATCCAGTAGTAGTAGTAGCTCATCTACTTCGAGTAAGTCGTCATCGAGCTCCTCTAGTTCGAGCAGCAGGATTTCTTGTAATGATACTGTAAATAAACATGCACAGGTCAGTTCTATCCTGGGGGAACCATCAACATCATTCGAGGGAACAAGGCAAGTATCAGACGAATCTTTACGTGCATCCAATACTACAGTAAACCACCAGCCTTTAAATGATTCAGAGGAAAGTGATGTGGATTTAAGTGATACCGATCCAACTTATAGTCCGAACAGATCTCGATCCCCATTGAGGAGAAATTCAACCATAAGATCTTCGTCGTCTGATTCAAATGAATTTAATAATGATACACCGGAAACTACCAAAAAATCGCGTAAACGTCAACGCGATTCTTCGAAATGGAAACAAAATATTGCAAAATCTCTAAGGAATTCCGGAAAAGCTTACATTTCTAACACAACTAAAAGAGAGGTTCCTGGTCGGTGCATTAAAAGTGCTTGTAACTGTCATTTAAAATGTAGCGAAAATATAAATGAAGCCGGTAGAATACAATTATTTCAAAGCTATTGGGCGTTAAGCGACATTGAGCTACAGAGATCTTACATAAAAACTTGTATGATGGAAATCAAACCGAAATACAAGTACACAAATGCAAGTAGACCTAGGCTACCTAACAATGCATTTTATTTTACCGTCGATAGTGAAAAGATACGGGTTTGTAAGACATTTTTCATTAATACGTTATCAATTAGTGACCGGCAGATTAGAACTGTAAAAATGAAAACTGATACTCAGGGATTCCTTGAAAAGGACAAAAGAGGCAAGCATGTGGTAAGAAAGTCCGTAGATCCTGTTCTAGTTCAATATATTAAAGCGCATATTAATTCTATACCTAGAATCGAGTCACACTATTTGAGGGCTGCGACATCTCGGGAATATATAAGTGGAGGCAAAACCATCATGGATTTATGGAAAGATTTTGATAAATATCAACGTGAGGCAGGAAACCCAACATGTGAATATTGGCTATATTACGAAATATTTGTGAATCAATTTAACATTAGTTTTTTTCAACCTAAGAAGGATAGATGTGATTTATGCCTAGAGTATGAACTTGCAAACTCAAACCGAAAAGAAGAATTGAAAGAAAAGTATGATACGCATTTAAAAGAAAAAGAGATGTGCCGAAATGAAAAGCGTATAGACCGTCAGAATGTTGATGACATTCACATTTGCGCAGTTTATGACCTGCAGGCAGTGATGCAGTGTCCTTGTGGAGAAAGTTCTTCATTTTTTTATAAGTCAAAACTGAATTGCCTTAATTTTACAATAGTAGTATTATCCAAAAAAAATGATACAAATAATACTAGTAAAAAACGTAAAAAGAGTTCTACAACTCAAGATAGTGAAGAAATAGGAGCATATAGTGATGTCTTCTGTTACTTTTGGGATGAAACCCAGGGAAAAAGAGGAGCTAACGAGATTGGTTCATGTATTTTAGATTATCTGCAACATTTAAATGAACAGAATCCTAACAAAACACTGCATATTACATTTTTTTCCGATAATTGTTGTGGGCAAAATAAGAATAAGTACATAAATTCCTTATACTCTTACGCTGTAAACCATTTCGAAAATATACATTCGATCACTCACAAATACTTGATTCGAGGACATACACAAAACGAAGGCGATAATGTGCACAGTCTCATAGAAAAGGAAATAAATAAAAACAAAAAATCGGGCCCTATATACACGCCCCATCAATACGTTACACTGATTAAAAATGCACGGAAAACTGGCAAACCTTTTATTGTAAAAGAATTAACATATGATTTTTTTATTGATTTAAAGCTGTTACAGGAAAGTTGGGGATACAATTTCAATGAGGATGAGCACAAAAATAATATGGCGTTGGCAAATGTTAAAGTTCTAAAATTTAGTAAAGAGGATGATTTTAAATTCTTCTACAAGACATCTTATGCTCAAACTGAGTTTACTATGGTAAATATGAGAAACAAAAGAAAGAAAATGAAGGCTGCAGATGAAATAACGACAACTAGAGTATATGCAGAAAGAATAGATTTAAGTGACCACAAGAAAAAAGATTTACGAGATCTTATAAATAAAAATTTGATTCCTCATTATTATGCAGATTTTTATAACAATATTGTTTAATATTTTAATCTTTATAAACATTTCTCAATGTTTAATTTTTTTGTGATACTGTGCTGTGTTGATTGCCTATATTATATTTGTAGAAATGTGTTCTTTTATAACTGTAATAAGCATACTTACGAGTAAAAGGTTGTTAAGTACCTCAGTAAAAGAAAAGCAATAAGGCCAGACTGATTATTACCAATATGATTAAGAAGTTTTTTTTTTATTACTGTAGGGTGTTGATTTTTATAAGAATTCTATTACAATTACATTATTAAAAAGTCTAATAAGTTGTTAAGCCAGAAAAGAGAGACTGATATGAATAAGAAAAATGTTCCTTTATTATTTAGTTTTTTCGATTAACCAAAAGATTGTTATCAAGGTATAAGAAGTATTAATAAAGACTGATTACTAATATAATGTTTTTTTTTTCTAAAATGGTTTTGTCTTTTGACGTACCTGTAAGTGATTATTCTAATAAATTTACTAAAATATGGACCTATTAAAGAAAAAAACAATAAATTTTATGGATTTTCAGAACTATAATGACCTATTAAGATTTGAGCCTCAACAAAAAAATTTTTTTGCTACAATAAAGACTCAAATCTCGCTTCTTTCAGAAAAAAAATTATAAAAAATTCTATTTTACTCAAAATGCAGGTTTTTATTTTGTAATATATGCGCTACGAAATAGCGTATGATTTAAAAATTTCAACATTCGCTTGGATGCATAAAGAAGCGAGATATTGTTTTATATTTACTTAAATCACTAATTGTTTCAACTTCATTCGCCGTTTCCCAAAAACTTGTAATTTTGGATTAGGTCACTATAGTCCTGAAGGTGCGATTTGTTTAAACGTAATGGAGATACATTTTTTACAGTACAATCTCAGTATCTGATTTGCTTAAATTCATTAAAGTTTTTAAATTTTTAGAAGTGTTTACAATACTTTAAAAAGCCATTTATATCAGTATAATTAAAAGGTAAAAATTATACAAAGAGGTAGCGATCAAGATATTTTATTATCAGATTAGGAATGTTTACCTGAGGTAACTGAATCTCCGTAATAGATTGAAGTGTAGAAGAATAAGATGAACGAATTTATAAAAAAAATATTTACGTTTATATTAAAAAGATTTAGTGAAGTAAGTTGATCGCAAAATAACTAGCAACGGATTGCCGCGCTCCCGCTCTAATACACAGAATGTCAGGTTGTGTGAGCGAGAAAGCGAACTCTGCTATAAAATAAGTGGCACAATTTTTTTTTGCCACTATTCTGCGCGCGCCGTCAAGGAGTGAACATGTCATCATAGCTCCGATGTATCAAATACCTACTGAAATCAGCATGCCTCGTACTTTTGAGGATATTTCGACCTTATGGTCATGTTTTTTTTAATAAACTATGTCAATCACCTACACTAGGAACGATTTAATATATCAGTAATGTGATAACAATTAAAAAAAACCATTGATATCTGTATAAAAGGTAAAAAATGCTACAAAAATAGCGGACAAGATAATATCAGATTAGGAATGTTTAGCTGAGGTTACTTAATCTCAGTAATATATAGTTTGAACTGTAGGAGAAGTAGATGAATGAATTTATTTAAAAAAAATATTACGTTTAAAATAAATAGATTTAATAAAATGTGTTGATCGCACATGGACCACTTGACTATCCGGCCTTCAAATACCTCTCCATAGTGTCGTTTTATTGACGTTCTTTATTCAAATTAAATTATTTTACTTTGCCTTAACAGATAGCTTTCAAGTTTCAGTCACGAGCTGTTACAGATGACAAAGGTGTGTTATCTTATTTTATGCGATTTTGTCTTTTAATTTTATTCAGTAGGTACGAAAATGAACTTTTCCGCTATAGAAAGTTTCTGAGTAAGTATGTATCTACGTCATTTCAAAATAGCTGAAACTTATTGCGGCGAGCTTAGTACTAATAACCACAGCTAATAACGTAATACGTACCTATATAACTTAAGAGTAGGTATGTCTTGCAAAAATTTTGTAACACCCAGGTACTTTATTATATATTCTTAGCTTCACAAAAAAAAACCCTCAGCTAACACGCGAGTTTGCTGGGCGTTGCAGTGGGGTGGCAGCGGTAGAGCTGCATCGGGGACGGGAGTGGGGCCGATGTTCTGAGGTATCGTTACCTGTACGTACACTTCAGTTCAGTAGTGCCTTCGCTCCGGGACAGTACGGTGCACGTTCTAAGTTTTAGTGCGCTTATTTTCGTGAAGTGTGATTCGCTTGAATAGATGTGTTCGACGGGCTCAATGGGATCAAAGGTTAGTTTTGCTCCCATTTTATTTAATCGTTGGTACTTAGTTTCAAGTTACAATAACAGTCCCTTACATAACTTTGTCAGGTTTTTTTAAAAGTAAATTTATTTTTCTTACCTGTTGGCGTGAAATATCTTTTAATTCATTCATTATAAATTTTAGTTGCTAAAATCAAATGTAACTTTGGAAGTATAGCCCTACCGGCATTGTGTATGTTTGTTTAGCGTGTTACTGATTTAATTTTCTATTTTTCTTAAAGTAGTATTTCCTGTTAAATATTGAAGCCATGTTTGTGTGTTTGTCAGGGTAGCGCGCGCGTTTGGCTCGAGGTGGGGTACGCGTGCGAGCCGCGGCGGCGGCGCCGGGTCACGCGGCTGCGCAGGAGTGGCGCGTGTGGGTGCGCGGCGTCGCCGGCGCTGACACCGCCGCGTTCGTGCGCAAGGTCGTGTTCCAGCTGCGACCCGAAAATAAGTTCCCCTACCCTGAGAGAGGTGAGTTCCGTTAAGATGCCTTTATAGGTTATTTTACAAAATTTCTACGTTATTTTGTAATTCATAACAGTACAATTTTAACAACATTAATATATCTTTAATCCTTGCTATTTATTTAATTGCGAGTTAGTTTATTCGTTATCTTTTCACACCTAAACTACTATACCAATTGCCATGAATTTTTTATTTGTCATTTTAGAAGACCAGAAATAGGTTACCTTTTATCCATAAAGGATAACTAAGTAGTTCCAGAGGGCGCACGATGGACGCAGTGTTAGGTATATAAATACTTACCTTAAGTTGATTGTGTCCTCCATAGCGAACATGATTCATGGATAGTCATGTATTTTTTTAAATGTAGAACTTTTTGAACTATAGGTCAATGATGTTTTTTTTTCAATTTTGTTAATTTAAGGGGTTAAGTAAGACCCAGCCTCTAATTATTTTATTTCGTTTTGGGAAAACATCACAGTTTTAAAATAATAATTTTTTTTTGTTCCAGTTTTTGAAGTACCGCCTTATCTGGTCAGGAAATGCGGGTTTGTGCCGACGGAAGTGCATATTATCGTATTTCTCGAGCACACTACGCAGCCGGAGAGAATCCACCTGACGTACGGCCCTCTGGTGGTAAACCCAGAGAAATGCAAGGCAGACTCGAGGTGTATTTACTACGACGTGAAATACCCCTCCGAGGAGCTGCTAGTGGCGCTGATGCCACCGAAGTCAGCATCACTCAACAGTGGCAGCACACTCGTCGTGCTACCCGATAGCGGCAAAGCTCACCCCATTCGTCCTTTGCAACACAAACGTGTTTTGCAATTAAAAAAGTCTTCGAAACGCTGCAATTCGAGGAAAAAAGCTGCAAAAGGAGAAACATACCACTCCGTTTCTCCTATTAACGATAAGCTTTGGGAGAGTTTGAAGCAACCTTCATCACCATGCTTGATGAAGGATGAGCTTCAGCATGTCACGCAAATGTGTTCGGCGCAGAGCCTGTATACAAAGTCAGGCAAAGCGCTGCAGCTGCCGCCGCTGTCGGACCCACTGTTCCGCCTACCGGAGCTGCCGGCCTCGCTGCGCGGAGCACTCGCCGATGACGAACCTGACTACGTGTTACAGTAGTAGTCAGTAGGCGATGCTCACTGCCGCTTCAAGATGGCATCAGCATTAGTCAGGTGAGTAAATTTTTATTTGAATTTCGGTCCTTATTTACTATTTTCCCAATTTTAACTTCATGTTATTTCTAAGTCAGTGACTATATGTCATTTATTACCCTGTCGTTATCTGTGGTTATAGTTGTGAGTCGCTATAAAAAAGTTAACTTTCGCTTCTAGGTCAGCAGACCTTACGGTGTTGACGGTGTACTCAGGACGCGAGTTTTTGCTAGTCTTGAGTGCAGCCGGGCGTTGTCAGGTCGGAGACAAACTTCTTCAACTGTCCTGCTCTGAGAGAGGTGAGTTCTATTAAGACTAGAATTTTCTCACGGTTCCGCTCGCATGAATAGTTAATTAGGTCTGACAGTTGTACCGATATTCTAGGACTTAACGGAAATCCCATTAGAAAAAAAAAAATATAAATAATTTTCGTCTTCATTTACTTTGTTTATAATTAAAGAACATTGTTTATATATATAACCAATATTTAACATTATGCATATTAACGTTACATGAATAAGAAAGTGTTTGAATTAAGATATTTAACATCGAATCGGGAGATATTAATTGTTTTTTTTATTGTTCTTTTCAGTTTTTCTCGGAGCAGCAAAGATGAGGTTGAATGCGCTAAATTTTGAAATAGTGCATTGCACGTGGATTAGGCCTACCGGGGATACCACGATAAAAAAGCGCGCCGCTAACTCTACCGCAAGGTGGTGTGGAAATGAGTTAAGTATCTGTATTGGTCCATTTATTTCTTCTTATCAATTACTTATATATTAAAGTCACTGTCTATCACTGTCTCTTTTTGCCGAAATACCTTTAAGAAACAAATTTCATCAATTTATTTTTCATTGATTCATATTATGATCTAATGTAAGATTATTTTTGTTAAGCTTCTATTTGTGTTTGCCATACGTTTTACTAAAGTACCTACCTATGAAATTAACTGTCCGAAAAAGTTAAGTTTACTAACCTACTTATTACGCGCCGCTAACTACCTCAAAAGATGGTGTCAAAGCTTCAAAATGCTTGAATTATAAAAAGATAAAATTAAAAATGAATAAAATAATTAATAAAAAGATAAAATTAAAAATTAATAAAATAATTAAAAAAAGAACGGACAAAACTGTTATAAACGGGAAACGGATTGCTGCGCTCTCGCTTTAATACACAGAACGACAGGATGTGTGAGCGAGAAACCGATCTCGTTGCTTTAAAAAATAAGTGGGCATTATTCTTCGCGCGGCCGTGAAGAAGTAAGCATGTCGTCGTGCGTAGCACCGATGTTTTGGATACCTATTGCGATCAGCATGATTTGTTCGTTTGAGAACATGTTCGATCTTATCCTTATCATGTTTTTTTTAAACAATGTCAATCACCTAATAATTTTATCAAAATAACGATTCCCTTATGTAAAAAAAGATTGCAACCGACAATTAAAAAGAGAAAATCCGATAAAATTATACAACGCAATAAACAGAAAGGCTATTGGTTGGTTTGCTCCATCGCATTGCACACGCAGATCCAAATGCACATCAGCCAATCAGAAGCGCCGTACGCGGCAAACGGAGGTGACGACGAAGCGAAGCAAGGCGCGCTACTTCATTGTGGTTCCAGCTTCGGAAGCGACACGACGTTTCGCTCGTAAAGACGTTCAAAATATATATTTCCTATTTTATTAATTATAATGTCGTGGCCATTTCAGTGCCGTGCGTGCGGGGCATTATTTAAAAAATGCTCTACAAAATGGGTCCATGAGTACAAAGAGCATTCGTCAAAAGAGAAAAAACCCTCGGCAGTAGTACGGCACAACCTGAGGCCGAGAAAGCCTAGGAAACCGGTGGAAAAGCCAAAACGGCGAAGGAAACCTAATCAGGGTGCTTAGGGACCGTCACCGCGACCGACAGGATGTGCCTTATTCGCCGCCGTTTCTTTAGACATTTCAATGTCAACTTTTAAACGGCCCTTTTAGGGGCCACAAAAGCCCTTTTTAGGGCTAACAATTTTTCTTATTTCAATACACAAACGTCGAAAACAGCAGAGCTGTAAGGTGACCATTCCTATCAGTTCCCAGCTTTTAAGAACACAACTGTTCTTTTCAGAACATTCGACATTGTATCAACAACGCGTTGTTGCTAACATACAAACAAACATAGAAAAACATAATTTGTGTTTGTAGGCTTTGTTTATAATTAGATAATGTGCATTTTTTTTAGTTTAAATTAAAACATCACACATAACAGAACTCCGCACGTCTAGTTTGAGCATAGACGCGCGCGCGGCGCGAGCTTGCCGGGAGTGGGGTTGGGGGCGTGGCTACGCTCGGTCGCGTACGGGAGAGGTGTACTTACATAGGAGTACATAAATACGACTGCTTTCATTTTTTTTTTACAGTATACTTTTGATGTACGCGCGATATTTTGGAAACCTCGAGCTCGACTAAGGAAAATGGTGAAACCTGAAGCGACCGTGCCATTCAGCGGTAGAATAGTTGTGCTGCCTGGAGAAAAACATCCTCGATCCTACACTCACGATAGCCACGGACCAGTCGGCGAGTTCCAGCGTAAAATGCTGGCAAAAATGAAGAGCCGAAGGAAAAGGCATGTCATACGGCCGGTGGACTACGAGCTTTGGTGTGATACGATTTATCTGTATCAAAACGGCCCACTGGAGGAACTTTGGCGTAGGAAGCCCAAATCGACGACTTCACCTGACAGCAGTGCACGAGTCACCACGGTTTGTCCACGAAACAGCAAAGCTGTAAGGTGGCCATTCCTATCAGTTCCCAGCTTTTAGAAAAGCTTAAAAAGAAGAAAGAGGAGACAAAAGATCTCTGACTTTTATTTGAATCCGTGGATTAGGCCTACTGGGGATACCACGTTAAAAAAAACGCGCCGCTAACTCTACCTCAAAGGTGGTGTGGAAATGAGTTTTTACAACGACAATGATTACCTCAACACGTCAAAATGCTTGAAGAACTGCTGCTGATCTTGAATTATATATAATCAAGGAAAAAAACGAACAAACACAACTGTTCTTTTCAGAACATACGACGTTGTGTCAACATCGTCTTGTTTCTAACATACAAACAAAACTGTTCTTTTGAGAACATTACACGACGTCTCTGTAAACATCTAGTTTCTATTAAACAGACGACTAAACAGTGTTCTTCTGAGAATATTTGTTTAAACGTAATGGAGATACATTTTTTTTCAGTACCTATCTCAGTATCTGATTTGCTTAAATTCATGAATGTTCTTAAAATTTTTAGAAGTGTTTACAATACTTTAAAAAGCCATTTATATCAGTATAATTAAAAGGTAAAATTTATACAAGAGGTAGCGATCAAGATATTTTATTATCAGATTAGGAATGTTTACCTGAGGTAACTGAATCTCCGTAATAGATTGAAGTGTAGAAGAATAAGATGAACGAATTTATAAAAAAAATATTTACGTTTATATAAAAAGATTTAGTGAAGTAAGTTGATCGCAAAATAACTAGCAACGGATTGCCGCGCTCCCGCTCTAATACACAGAATGTCAGGTTGTGTGAGCGAGAAAGCGAACTCTGCTATAAAATAAGTGGCACATTTTTTTGCCACTATTCTGCGCGCGGCGTCAAGGAGTGAACATGTCATCATAGCTCCGATGTATCAAATACCTACTGAAAAAATCGTGATATCATCTCGACCCCCTGCGGAGCAGGGGGCGGGGATGCTGCTCGGGGCGGTTGCCCCCTCAGCGGCGTCATGCGCCGACCACAAATATGGTCGGGTCCCTGGTGTCGAGGCTAGGCCTCGGAGGATGTCAAGTCCGGTGTTCATCTTAAACCGCCAGCGAGATCAAGCCCGCCGGATGGGACCCCATTCGGGGAGGTCCAGCGAGCGATCATCAACCGGCGGCAAGGTAGGTAATGTCCAGGTCCGAGGATGTCTGGTCCGGTAATCAAGGGCTCGCTGCGCGCACGAGGTCGCGCGGCAGGCCCCTGTTGTCCGGCGGTCGGCGGTGATAGGGCGCCAGCTCGCACAAGTGGCGAAAGCGCGACCTATCCGCACGACCAAACATCCTGGTGGTGAGGCTGCCGATGAAGTGGCCCAGGGGTTCTACGCCTAGGCCCCGAGCAATGACAGTATTCCGCACGTAGTACGGGGCGTCAAGAATGCTGCGCAAGGATAGCGACTGCTGGGCATCGAGTCGCTTCCTATTGCACTCTCCCACCAGCGCGTACCACGCGGGGGCTGCATATGTTAGGCGTGACCGGACATAAGTCTTGTACACGCCCAACTTGGCTCGCAGTGTCAAGCGGGACCTTAGGACCGGGCGTAGAAGGGCGCGCGCTGCGCGCGTCTGGGCTATGACAGTCCGGACGTGAGGTGCCATGGTGAGGCGGCGGTCGATGGTGACTCCCAGGTACTTGACCGTGGGAGACCACTCGATGGCCTGCCCCAGCATCGTCAGCCGTGGTGGCAGCAGCCGCTTCGTGCTAATGGCGATGACCTGGGTCTTCGCGACGTTAACACGGAGCCTCCACTCATCCAGCCACGCTGGTAGGGCGTCAAGGCAGACTTGCATCTTGCGCGCCGCATGCGCAAGTCTGATGGACGATGTGATGTAGGCGGCGTCGTCGGCGTACAGCGCGAGCATCACGCCCTCGCTGACGGGAATGTCGTCCGTATATCGACCGTAACATACGGGCGACAGGCAGCTCCCCTGCGGCACACCAGCGCGGATGGGGCGTGCGGTTGACACCGCGTCCTCCACCGCAACCTGGAAGTGGCGGTCCTCCAAGAAGGTGGCCACAGTCTTGACTACGCGTCGGGGGGCGGTGGACGTCATCAGCTTGTACACCAAGCCGAGGTGCCATACACGGTCGAAGGCCTTCTCCATGTCGAGCATGACGGCGACGGAGTGCTCCTTCTTGTTGTAGGCAACGGCGGCTTGGTGTAGGACTCGGGCGAGCTGCAGCGTGGTGGAGTGTTCGGCCCGAAAGCCAAACTGCTCGTCGCGCGGCGTGATGTGCGGCGACAGGTGCACCAGCAGCAGCCTCTCGAACAGCTTCGATGTGGTCGACAACAGGGTGATTGGTCGGTGGCTCTCCGGGCGTAGAATATTCTTCCCGGGCTTCGGGAGCATGATGACGCGCCCAAGCTTCCAGGGGCGCGGGAAGTGGCCCGTCCGCAGGACTCCGTTGAAGAGCCGCGTCAACGTCGCGATACCTCGCGGGGGTAGGTGACGCAGCGCCTCGTTGGGAATGCGGTCGGGGCCAGGCGCCTTCTTCAGCGGGACGCGTCGGATCATCCTCACGACTTGGCCCGGGGAGAAGACAATGGGGTCTTCGTCGGGGGCTATCGGTGCCGCGAAATACTCCGCCAGTCGCTGCCCGATGTCTGCCTCTTGTTGGTGGTTGTCAGACGGGTTTGGGGAGAACTGCATCTCCAGGTGGTCCGCGAAGATCTCCGCCCTGTCTTCTGCCCTGTAGCGGATGGTTCCGTCACTGGCAAGAAGCGGGCGGGTGGGTGCTGGCTTGTTCGCCAGGCGGCGGCATAGGCGGTGGATGCCGTTCCAGTCCTCTCCAGCCGAAGCGATGTGCTCAAGCCAAGAGTATTCCGAGTGTACGGCGAGGCCCCTCGAAATCTTCTCGGCGAGCGCGTTCAGCTGGGACTTCGTGGTCGGGCATCTGGTGCGTTGGTAGTGGCGGCGCAGTTTCCTCTTCCTCTGGATGAGGGTCTGGATGTCAGCTGGGATCTGATGGCGCGGGCGCGCTGGTGATCTGCCGGGTTCAACACTGGAGTGTGCGAGAGCGTCGGTGACACATGAACTGAACAGCTCAGCGAGGCGGTCAACTTCCTCCGTACTGGTCACGGGGAAGGACGGCGAGTGTTCAGTCATGTAGGCGGCAAATCTATCCCAGTCTTGTCTGCGGCGGGGAGGAGGGGCAGCCGTCCGAGTCGGTGCCATGTCCAGGGTCGCCAGGACTGGTTGGTGATCCGAGAGAAGGTGATAGTCCAGGACGTCATGCGCGGGCCAGGTAGAAAGGCCGCGGGCTACCATAAGGTCGATGACGTCTGGAGCGTGGGCTGCGTTGTGCGGATAGTGGGTCGGGACCTCTGGTCCAAGCACCTCGTATCCTTGGCTCTCTGCGTCGTCGAAGAGCCTCCGCCCGTCAAGGCAGATCTTCGTGGAGTTCCATGCGGTGTGTTTGCAGTTGAAGTCGCCCGCTACAATCGTGGGCAGCGGCGAGTCCAACAGATCGTGGACGTCAGCCACTGCGAGACGAGAGCTGGGCGGCTTGTAGAAGGCAAACACACGTAGGGGATGTCCGTTGACGCAGATCTCCACTCCGAGGGCATATGACGACCTGAGCGTCGTCAGCACCGGCAGTGGTTGATGCACCAATCCTCTTCTCACCAGGACAGCTAGGCCCCGGTAGGCGTTGCCCAGTGGTGAGGTCTCCTCCTTCCTGTAGGCATAAAACCCTGGCGTCTTAAGGCGGTCCCCTGCCTTAAGGTGGGTCTCAGATATGAGTGCCACGTCAATCTTCTGCTCGGCCAGGAGATGACGCAGCAGTCCGGTCTTCGCCTTGGATAGGCCATCGGCGTTCCAATGTATTATTCTTAGTTGGCTAGCCATTTTGTGCGTACAAGTCAGCTAGCCTTCTAAGAATAATCGGGACGGGGTCCTGTCCTGATTGGATAGCCTGGAGCAGCTCCTGCAGCACGAGAATCAGCTGCTGGATGACCTTCGCTTTCCCGTCGTCAACTTCCGTCCTCGGCTTCGCCTTCTTCCCCTTTGCAGGGGCGGCGACTTCCGGGGCCGGGCCGATTTTCGGGAGCGTCTCCGGTGCCGTTGTTTTCGGCTGGGGCTCTCGCGGCTCTTGGTTGGAGGCCTTCTTCTTCCTCCCGCCGCGTTTACGTCGCCTTTTCAAAGGCGGGCGACTCCCATCGTTGGCCGCCGCCATTAGGGAGTGTGGTGCGTGTCCATGTTCCACCGTGGTGGCGGTGGCTCCTGTTGGGGTGGTTCCGGGGCGTGCGCGCGCGCTCGTGCGTGTGCGTGGTGCGACTCCCGCCGTCTTGTGCCTCGCCTCCCTCTGGAATTCCGGGCACAGTACGCTATTTGCGGTGTGGGGTCCTCCGCAGTTTGCGCACGTCGGCGGGTCCTCGCGCGGTCGCTGGCAGTCGCGGGCGGCATGTCCCTCTCCACAGCGGACGCAGCGTTGCGGATGGTGGCAGTTCACCGAACTGTGCCTGAACGCCTGGCACCGGTGACACTGCGCAGGTCCTGGTCTTCCTCGCCAGGCTTCCACTTTAACCCCACGCATGCCCAGTAGCGTGGTGATGTTGTAGATGCCTGGGATGGTCGCGCTGTTCTTCTCCACCTGCGCGTGGAAAATGCAGCCAGGGCGTCCCGCTCGCGCCCTCACTGCCACAGCAAATATCGGGAGGAACCCCTTCTCCCTCAGGCCTTCGACGACGTCCTCCGGCGTTGTGTTCGCGGGGAGGCCGCGTATTGCCACTTTCAGTGGCAGGTCTTCCGTCCGGGTCCAGTTGTTCCAGGCCAAGCCTGGGGTTTTCTCCAGGTGGTCTTGGACCACTCGGTATTCTGCCTCCGATCGCGGCGTGAAAATTATGCCCTCCTTCAGCGGCTTGGCGTTCACCGGGTGTCCCAGCTTCTGCTCCAACACGCGGAAGTGCCTGGGCCACTCTGGTAAGCTCGTCACAGCTAAGGGCGGGTGCCTCTTCCCCCTCGCGGCGGCGGGGGGCGCCGGTGATGGTGGCGGCGGTGGCGGAGGTGGTGAAGGCGACGGTGGTGTAGGCGACATCCGAGGTGATGGCGGTACTCTGGCTCTGCTCCTGTCCTCCTCCTCGTCGTCGTCCGTCCCCAAGTCCTCGCAGGTTACTCTGCGGGACGAGAGGTCCATTGGAGACAGCTCCAGTCGCGGGATGGTCGGGCGCGGGATCGACGACGGAGAGGGTGACAGTCGCCGCTTGTTTGTAGCGGCAAACGGCGGCGGCAGGTTGGCTGGCGGTGGAAAGCGCGACGGCGATGGGATCCTCATCGCCGGTTGCGTTAGTATCGCGGGCGCGGTCGCCGCATTGGTTGCGGGCGTCGCGCGGGTGGGCGGCGCACGTAGCGCTGGCCACGCGGACTCGATGCGGATGGCGCGCGCGCAGGCGTCGCGGGCGAGACAGGCATACGCGCGGCGGCGCTGTTGAAGGCGCGAGCGGCGCGCTCGCGGCAGCGCGCGCGCGGACGCAGGCGGCTCGCGCGCGGGCGGCGCTATCTCGGGCGCGGTCAGCGAACGCGCTGGCGGCGCGGTTGAGGGCGCGGGCGGCGCGCTCGCGGGCGGCGCAGGCGCGGACACGGGCAGCACGCGCGCGGGCGGCGCAGTCCGGGATGCGGCAGGTGGGCGCACGGGCGGCGCGAATAGCGCAGCCGCAAGCGATGCAGACGTCACGGTCGCGGTCGCGGGCGCACGCATGGGCGGCGCAGTCGGCGCGGGCGCGCGCATGGGCGGCGCGGGCGTAGGCGCGGGCGCACGCATGGGCGGCGCGGCCGCGATCGTCGCGTACGTTGGCGGTTCCAGTGCCGCGCTGGGCCGGTGTCGGGCACGGGATTTCTCCGTGCTTTTCACCGGTACGCGCGGCGGCGGCGGAGGCTTTTTAGGCGCGCGGGGCGCTGGCGGCGCCTTGGATGCAGGCGGCGAGCGCGGCGGCGAGCGCGGCGGTGAGCGCCGCGAGGCGGGCGCGGGCGCCGGCGATGTGTGCGCGGCCCTCGCTTTCGTCGCGGGGCCGCGGGGTGGTGTGCGCTGCGGGAGAGGTGCAGGCGGCGGCAGTAGCGGTGGTGCGGCGGTTGCCGCATCCGCGGGCGGCGGCGTCGGCGACGCCAGGCGCGGTGACGACTCTTGATCGTCGTCCGGAGCGTCGGGAGCAGCGGGGGGAGTCTGACATTCAGCTCCCCCATGGCTTTCCTGAAGGCGGGCGGGATCGTCATCCCCTGGCCCGCGGCACGAACGACGTGGCACATATGCCTCACGGCATTGATGTCCGCCGCGTCAAACTGCACCCTATGTTTCCGCATCGGCGTGGCTATCCGCGGTCGGGTAGCCTTGCGAGCGGTAGGGTCCGGAGGGGCGGGGGGCGTCGGGGGTGGAGCCATCTTGGCTCGGTGGGTAGCCCTAAAAGGGCTGTTTTAAGCTACCCACCTCCGCTACTAGAGCGGTGGTGGGAGGCGGCTATAACCTAGGCTGCCTAGGGCAGCTGCGGCATATCGCGGCGCGCGACATTGTGGTAACTTGTGCGTAGAATTTTTCCCGTAGAAACACCGCTACCCACCGCTCGGACCATAATTCTCGCATCCGCCGCGCCGCCTTAAACTGCGAACTTTGTTCGATCCCGGCCTCC
>NC_133489.1:2706189-2760351 GCF_025370935.1 Choristoneura fumiferana
ATATAGCGATATACCACAAAATTACTAGACTTATACCGCGTCAAGAGCACATATAGAGCTCTCACAGAGTTTTGGAATTGTGTTAGAGATGAAACGAATCGATGAACACTACGCCAACCGACTAAAGAGCTTGAGTGAAGACTGTGATTATGACGACTATTTATTAGAACGACAACTCCGGACAGATTCGCAACTGGGCTAAATCATACAGAATTAGAACGGATTTAAAACAAAATGGCCAGATTGAAACAAACGTACAATGCGAAAACCACAGAGTACATCGCACAGCTCTTCGCCGTTGCTCAGTCCGTGAACAAGCCGAACATGACACACCACCAAGAACATTAAGAATACAAAAGACAAACCCAAACAAAATAACAGTCTACGAATGAAACCTACCGAGTCCACGCAAAATACGTTCCAACCAATGCCTTCGCTGTGGAAATATGATAAGCATAACTTTCCAACTGCCCAGCCAAGACTTATACGTGCGAAGAATGCGGCACCCGGACACTACGAAAGCTGTTGCATTAAATCTGGTCGAGCATACCTTGTGAAAGACAAGCCACAAAAATCACGACACAGGCTACAGCGTGTAACAGACACTACAGGCATATAGTTCAAGTACCTCGGAATACAGCAACTCGGCGATGAATTAGTATGCAGTATTGCACAGGCGCATAACAAGGACTGTAAAAGAATCGATGTACTAATCAACGGAAACGCTGCACTATGGACTGGACCCCGGCTCTGCATATTCAATTATAAGCACGCATTTGGCGACAAATAGGAGCTCCAACTTTAACTAAAGCACCAAGTTAAAAGCATATTGCAACTACAAACTAAATCAAAGGCTTAGCAGAAGTGACAGTAGAGTTGATAACAAACAGAAATTGTACCTGTAGTAGTCATGAAAAACGCTGACCGATGCTTTTTGGGTTACAATGGAGTGAGATTTTTGGGATGGAATTTCCAAAACCTGTATACTCTATCAAAAAGGTAAACCATACAACGCTTCAACATATCATAAAAAAATATGAACAACTTTTCGACGGCAAACTCGGCAAAGTAAACGACTATCAAGTTAATATCCATGTCAAACCAGGAGCAGAGCCTGTCCATCTACCGGCACGCCTATCAAATTTGGAATGAAACGAAATATTGAAAAAGAAATAGATCGCCTTGTTTCTGAAGGATTATTAATGAAGTCGATCCGAACTTGACGCCTGTGGAGTGGGCCACGCCCACAGTCAACGTCGTAAAACCAAACGATATATTAGAATTGCGGAGACTACAGAAGTACACTAAATCCTGTTCTTGTAAAACATCTACACCCAGTCCCACTATTTGACCAACTACGACAGATCTGGCGCATGGCCAACTTTTTTCGAAAATTGATCTCAAAGACGCTTACTTGCAGTTTGAAATAGCACCGGAGTCAAAGAAATATCTTACCCTGTCAACGCATAAAGGTATTTTCAATACAACAGAATGCCTTTCGAATCTCCACAGCTCCGTCCATATTCCAACACTATCTCGACAACTGCTAAGAATATACCCAACACAGCATATATTTGATGACATTGCAGTGACAGGCAAAGATATGGACGAACATTTACGTACTCTTAGTATAATTTTTGAACGCTTGTTGAAAGCAGGACTCAAGGTTAATTTGAAAAAGTGCTCCTTCCTGAAAAAGAAATAGAATACTCGGACACAAAATAAACAAGACGGCATACGCCCCACTACAAAAAAGATTGAAGCTATATCCAAAGCAACTGAACAACTAATTCAAAGGAATTACGATCATTTCTTGGCTTTGTCAATTTCTATGAACGCTTCATACCTCACTTACATGGACTTTGTGCGGACCTACATGAACTGACGAGCGGAAGACACCCATGGCGATGGACAGAGCGTGAAAGACACATTTTTGAAAAACAAAGAAATGTATAGCCGCATCAAAACCTTAACAGCATTTGATGAAACCGCCCCATTTTCCTTGCTTGTGATGCTTCAGAGAAGGAGTGGGAGCCGTGTTATATCACAAAAATGGAATCAATGAACAGCCTATAGCTTTCGCATCGAGGAAATTACGTTCTGCAGAAACAAAGTATTCTGTTATAGATCGAGAAGCTCTAGCGATTCTTTTTGGAATAAAGAAGTTTGACCAGTACTTACGTGGCACAAATTTACCTTGGTGACTGACCACAAACCTCTGATACATATATTAGGCTCACAACGTAACCTGCCTAAACTTGCTAACAACAGACTTGTGAGGTGGGCACTAATAATAGGCAGTTACAATTACGAAATATGTTATCAAAAGGAGAAAATAATGTACTAGCTGATTGCTTATCAAGACTGCCCAACTGTGAGACTCGGCCATCGAAAACAGAACGAGTAGTACACAGAATTGAGTCACACCTTTTAGGAACTAGGATGGCTGATTTACATCTTTCTGAGGACATCTTGAGAGAGAAAACTGCTCAAGATAAGACACTAATGGACGTTTTAAAGTACATAAAAACTGGATGGAGAGAACTTGAATATACTAACGACATAAAACATTTCTTCAGAAAACGCAACGAACTCTCTGTAGAAAATAAATCATTATGTGGCAAGGAAGAATGATTATACCAACAAACCTACAGCAAAAGTTTTGACTTACCTTCATAGAGGTCACCCAGGCATATCAGCAATGAAAGCACTTGCTCGTTTCTATGTTTGGTGGCCATCGATTGACGAAGACATAGACAATTACGTCAAGAGATGTACTAGATGTCAACAACATAGACCACACAATCCAGAACTTCCCATTTACTCGTGGTCAATTCCAGATCAAGTGTGGGAAAGGATACACATCGACTTCGCAGGTCCTTACGAAGGCACCTATTGGCTGGTTTTAAGTGACGCGTTGTCCAAGTGGATTGAAGTGAGACCAATGAGAAGCATTACCACTTTAAACTTGTGCTCCGTCTTGACGACATATTGCACATTTGGTCTACCACTAATGATCGTATCTGACAACGGACCACAATTCACGTCAACAGAATTCAAAATGTACTGTCAACGTCAAGGAATATTACATATCAGGTCATCACCTTATCACCCAAGAACTAATGCTTAGCGGAGAGACTCGTACGCACATTCAAACCAGATACTCATCCTCATCAGGCTCCCAGCAACAGCGTCTACAAGAATTTCTTTTCACTTACCGGATCACACCACATACCACTACTGGCAAATCACCAGCTGAAATCATGTTTGGACGACAGTTAAATTGTTTGTTATCGAATATACGACCAAACAAACGAAGAACTTGGCAGTACCAACCGTACAGGCCACTATAAATGAAACCACAAATAAAATTCAGAGTATACGCCCGGTGACGCAATTTATCATAGAACACGATTGCAGAAAACCTGGCAACCAGGAGTCGTAACCGAACGGAAACATCGTTATGCTTACATCATTTCAACTCCAAGAGGTGGTAATATTCGCCGGCACGCTGATCATATCCGTCCTAGATTGCCATCGGAATCACTACCTGCGAACCCACCACTAGAAAACTCACATCAACCCATCATTGACAGATAGTTCTCAAGGAACACTGTCGTCACCACCTTTTCGAACACCAATCCGACTCCTACTCAAACATCAACGCCACTAAGCATTCCCTCAAGTGCGGAAGTTTCTCCACCACCTGAAACCTCTTCTCCATGCAGCCAACACCCAAGTCCAGTAGCATCACCACAAGAGACACCCAGGGGGCACCACGTGCTGTTATGATCACCCGGCTACACGACGACAAAGCCACCGGACAGTGCGACCCCTCGTCGACTCATTGAGGAGATGTAACGTGTTCGGGATGGGAAGGGACGAATGTAGTAATCTCATACTTGTTTATGGCATGTTTAAAAAAAGGAAAAATGATTTATTACGTCGTACTGACTTAAGAAATAAATTAAAAAAGCCAATTCGATGTTGATTTGACTTTATTTTACATACATTTTACTTGCCCCGATATCATATCGTCGTCCGATACCGCAGGGCTACTACGAAACTCGCAACTCGAAGTTCGTGTCGTGCCGTCCCTCTGACACTTATACTGTTTAATACGAGAGCGAGAGGAACGGTACGACACGAACTTCGAGTTTCGTAGTAGCCCTGCCGATGTCGGATCTGATAATGAGAAAACGCTCTCATAATGGCAACATTACTCAAACAAAAAAAAACATTTCTACCAAACATCAAACCTGCCATTGCCTTGCCGCCATTTTTACTTTTTTTGTGGGCTGAAATTTTCATTTTTAATAATTAATTAATTAGTGTTGCTTTAAGATTGTAAAGATTTCTTACGTTTTCAATTTGTGTTGAACTTGCAGTTATTGTTTGGTAAGTAAAAGTATAAGATAATCCATTTATAGATAAAATGCTCATCGCACCTACAGCGTTCGAATTTTGTCGTGCATTAATCGATATTTTTTTAAACCGGCTTCATTTATTATTTATCTTTTACCAAGACTGCTTCTTTTCTTCTTAACTTTATTGACTACGTAGTACTTACTTTCGTATTCATAAATTTCTTACAATTTTACGTTTAGGTTGTTTTGTCGCATTTACGTTTCGGTAGGTAACGAGATTCACGCGGTGTGCTTGTTATTAAAAATTTCCTATGATGATTATGTTATGAATGCACACATTGGTTTATGCAATTTCTATTGTGGCAAGTGAAGAACGCAAAGCCACAAATTAGAAACTCAGTCTGAAACTTACAGTGGGAAATTGCAACAGCATTGTTTTATATTTTATTTTGGTGAACAAGAATGTTTTGTTAACAAAAAAAATTAGGTTAGTTATTATGAAACAGTAAAGTTCATTGAAGAAGCATGAAAACTGAAACAGTCCAACCGAATCCGGCAAGAAACTCAATGAGGTATATATATTTTTTAAATAGATTTACAATATTATTAAATGATATCTATACATCACAAGTATTTAACACAACTTTATTTTTAACACAGTAGGTTCATATTTGAAAGGATTGCTAATGTGGATCGGAATTATTTCATTAACTTTATAATACGCCTTAGATATTAATGTCTTCTTGACAATAGATCTGAATTTTGTATCTATTTCATTTGTAATATTTTTTGGAATTTTATTATACAAACATATGAAATTTTCCAGAAATGACTTTTTGGTTTTAGCCAGTCTTTAAGATGGACTAAGTTTCCCTGTGTTTCTAGTAGCCTTTGACTTATCAACGTTAGTAAGAAAATCACATATGTTCTTGCTATTTCATTTGCATGATTATTTCAAAAACATAAAGTGACAACAGGGTTAGGTTAGGTTAGGTTAGTTAAAAAATGATCTTAAAGATTCACGCATAGAGTTGTGGATAACACTCATTTCGAGGCTTAAAGACTCAAACCCTTAAGACTCCAGAGTCTTAAGACTACTATATTTGAGAATTAAATTGGCTTATTTTATGCATATGGATGCAAGAAACTGTCTTTGCGGACTTTGAGTCGTTAAGCCTCGATAGTCTTTACAGTTTGACAGCCTTATTCATAAAAAGTTAGAGCCTCCTTGAAGGCATCTTGAAGGCCCGATGCTAAAAAACATGATTCATAAACGTCTGTTAGCGCTAATCAGTCGATCAAGGCTCTACTAAAGTTAGAGGACCGTAGGCCCTCCTTTAACTCTCTGCTAAGTCACAAAATGGCCGCCAGAAGTTTGAACAGCTGACTTTGACTAGAGCAAAAAACCATAGGTACCGAAGATATTTATAGTGAAGGCAGGGCTACGCAGAAAAATTTATTTTCAGGAATTTGTATTTAAAAATCCTCTAAATTAGCAACAATAAATTAACAATAAATATGAAAAAAAAATAACATAATTATGGCTTTTTGCACAACATAAACATGCGGATCGGAAATGGCGGGAAAACAAACATCTCGCTTTTTTTTTTTTCCTGGTAATTTGCTGTCACTGCTGTAAATTTTTTTTTTTTAATTATCGATTAGGCCATTTTTTGTCTGATTTGTCAAGGTGGCCAACATAACGCGTCTAATCCGTCTATCAGCAGCTCAACAACTAGCAGACTGCTAGCAAGCGTTTATGAATCATACTTCTTGACAACCGTCTAACAAGCTTAATCAGTCTGCTAAGTAACAGACCGATCAAACCTCAATTAAGATTTTTTTATGAATAAGGCTGTGAGTCTTTAAGCCTTGAAATTAGCGTTTTTCACAACACTACACGCATCTTCAAATTATAAAATGCTGTAATTGCTCTCTTTTGTAAGATAAAAATTTACTCAAAGTCTGCAGCAGATCCCCATAAAATAAGGCCATACGAAATAATGCTATTGGGTGAAATGCAGAATAGATGTACCGCAACGAAATTGTTACTAAACTGAAATAGTCACAAAACTGAGATATTGTAACAAAACTAATAATGTTAGGGTGAGATCACAAGGGATTTAAAGTAAACAGCAAAATGAAGTATAATAAAAGTGGGACAAATGTGTGTTAGACTAATTTAAAAATATTAATAAAAGTAAAACAAACTAATAACTAAACTATAACTAAAAGAAATTTGAAAAGTATTCCCCATGGCATGGACCCAAGATGCTGGCAGCATTTCCTCCCTGTATAGCAATGCTGATATGTTGTGCAAATAAATGTTTTCTTTTTCTTTAGGTTCATAAAATAAGTAGTCAATTAAACTACTTAATTCTAATTATCTTAAATTATTGAGTTTTTGAATGAAAGAAGCTTATTAGTGTATTAATATAATGACAGAAATGTATGTATGTATGTAAACTCTTTATTGCACATAAAAATAAAATAACAAGAAATACAAATACACAGAGGAGAGCAAAGGCGAGCATATCCCTAAATAGGGATCTCTTCCAGCTAACCTAGTTAAGAGAAGACAAATTATTAAGAAGAAGATATGTCATGCTCCCTGGCTGGCAACCCCACTGTCTGTTTTGTGATTTTTTAAGACATAAAGCTGATGTACCCAATATGTACAGAATTAGTACTTACTTAAAAAAATGTACCTCAGTATAATCGAGGGTACAATTAATTGAACTTGGGGTTGCTGCAGAGCATCACTCCAGCAACCCCATAATTAAATTTAAGAAATTTCACATGGATACTTTATTTTTCAGTAAAAGTAATATCGGGCAAGTACATCAGCTTTATGTCTTAAAAAACTTTTGCTTTGTGTCGGACACGCCCGAAATAGGGTTCCGTAGCCATTACGAAAAAATTAAATCATATTTTTCTAAGGATTTCGTATTTTATTTGAAATTATATTATTATGAAAAAACTACTTTCTGCCAAGTTTCTTGCGGCGCATTCTTCTTGGCAATGATGGTCTTTCCGAAAGCCCTGGTTAAAAAATGACATATCTCTTCTCTTCTTCTTTTTCAACCTTTCACCACCCAATGGTGAGTGTAAGTCTCTTCTAATGCACGCCATTCTTCCCGGTTTTGCGCCTTTCCACACATACTCGCGCCACACATGCATGCGCTTTTACATATATATTTGTGCAAAATTACAGCTTTCTAGCATTGATAGTCCCTGAGCAAAGCTGCGGACGGACGGACGGACAGACAGACAGACATGGCGAAACTATAAGGATTCCGTTTTTTCAATTTGGCTACGGAACCCTAAAAATCACAAAACAGACAGTGGGGTTGCCAGCGCATGACGTGAAGATATAGGAAATAGCTATTTTATTTATTAATCTATATAATCAACCACTTTTTTGCAAAATAGTTTTTATTTCAACAAAAAAAAATATAGCTGTTAACTCCGAAATTTGTTCCTGCATCGCATCTTACGTCGTGTCTTTTGTCTAAAATTTTTTTCCATGTATTTCATTTTTTTATCGTCTTCATATGTGGTCAGGTGAGTTCAGGTGTGGTCATGTCAGCCACATTAGAAATTACAATTAAAACCGCATTAGATTTGGGTTCCATACCTGTAAAATGTAACTTTATTTTACAAAAATAGACATCATATTTTCTTCATCGTAAACTAAGCCTTAGATTAACTCAGTTTCGTTATGTAACGAAATGTTACGAAACTGATAACAAATCCTGAGAAAACATAAACTAAAATTTTCATTAATCTAGGTACTTCTAAATATTTGACAATAATTAGTATTCCACTGCTCATTTAACGTATGACCAATGATAATTGATAAAACAATTAGCAAATTAAACTTACCGGAGACTTGAAAAGTGCGTAATTAACCCTGATATTTTTTTAACTATAAGCTGTACATCCACGTTTCACCGGCTTCACTCCGAAAACAAGGTGGCTGCTGACCATACTTAACATAAACTTTTTTTTGGTTTTGCACCTAATCTTCACAATCCAATAGGTCCCCATTACGCTTTAGTAACTACCGATTTAGCATACCCGCCTTCCCTACTATTACTGATAAAGTGCTTGCTTTACTTTTTAGGGTTTCGTACCCAAAGGGTGCCAACGGAACCCTATTACTGAGACTCCGCTGTCTGTCTGTCTGTCCGTCCGTCTGTCACAGGGCTATCTCTTGAGCCGAGCACTAAGCACTTGAAATTTTCACAGATTATGTATTACAGTGGCCGCGACAACAACAAATACTAAAAATAAAATAAAGTTACAAATTAAAGGGAGTCGTCATACAAGAAACTTGTTTCTGCAGCGGTTTTTGATTGCTAGGCTGCCAAGATGACGGCCGTCAGTTGCTAGGGGCAATGCCCGTGACCCTATGTTGTGCAATGTATGACTAATAATTAATTTGCGATTTTATTAGTGCTATTTTATAAAACCTTACATAATTATAATAATTGTCTCTAAGACCGCTGTTTTTTTTTTTTTTTGCAGCATTAAGACTAAATAACAATTTATGATCCACAAACCTCCGACACACACTACACACACGTCACAAAAGCCAACTTCAATAAAGCACTCACAGCTGCTGTATTTAATGTTTTTTACATTAAAAAATGTCCGTTATAATTCATACTAAGTAACACTATTTATTTACAAGTTCAAAATTTAAAATCAGGTTAAGATTTATTCACTTAATTCATAATAAGTACGCGCCGTTCGGCCGAATTACCGCGTTCAGCCAATTTTTTTTTTTGGCGCATTGCAAGAGTCTAAATCGCTATTCAGCCTCCGACAGGGCGACAGCCAAAGAGGATGAGAATTTAAAATTGTTCTTTATTCAAAATACTGGCACCTAGTGCTTACATTTTGGTGATATTGTTTTTATTAACTTGTAACTATAAAACTATAAAACCAATTATGTTTGTTCAGGTGGAATTAAATAATTTAAATAAAATATTAAGGGGCTGTTTTGTTCACCATCCATTCATTAGTGTGAACTGACGGTTAAATGTGATGCCGTCTCTATTTGTTTTCTTCGAATAGACGGAGACGGCAACACATTTAACCGTCAGTTAACACTAATCAATGGATGGTGAAACAGCCCCTAAATATTTAATATCTCAACTTAAATTTGAAGTGCATATCTTCAACCGATTGAGCTGAAATTTTGCATGCATGTATAAATCCGACAATATTATTATGACGTAGAGCTGATCTGTGATGATGAAGTTAGATGTTGGCCATAGGAACTCTGTAATAAAACGACACGACTGCATCGATTTTGGTCTTATTTGATTCGTCTTGACGACTACCTACTTTGTTAACCAGGGGCAAAAAGTACCCCCAACAAAAAAGCTTGTATTAGATTTTTTTACAAAAAATTATTACTGAACTATTTGTTTTTAAAACATTGTACGGAGGTGCGAAACCCTTCATGCGCGAGTCGCTCGCACTCGCACTTGACCGTTTTTTTCGTATTTACCAGCTCTTAATTAATGACTCGTTTCCCTAGTCTTTGATGTAGGTTTAGTTCGGCAATCCATCACGAAGCCAAACAGCTATGAAATCTCTTCAGTAATTTATCTTTCGGACAATAGTCCATTCAGGATAACATTGGACTCTAGAAGGTCATAGAAGAAGGAGTTTTAAACATTTTTTGTGAAATCGTAAAAATGATGATGATGATGATTAATAAAAGAAGTAATCAGATGAAGTCATAATTTTGTTTATTTTGTAAGAAGATTAATACGTTATTTACTTAAAAACAATACAATTTTAATACTTAATTTGCTACATAATTAATTAGATTTATATTTATACATAATTTAATAACTGTGTTTCGTGGACTCATCCGCTCTCATTCCCTGTTTAAAAATATTCTACTCGTAGTTTCTGCTATGAAGTTCAAGCTTTTTCCATTCCAAATTTCATCAAATTTGGTGCAGTGCTTTAGTTGTGAAAGTTAACTATTCGTATATGATTATAGGTCATCACATTTTGATCCAAACTGGCGATTAAAAACTATAAATAACGTACAGAATATTTCTTGAGTTAATATTATAAACGTTTCGTTTCTTGCACAATGTTCTATACCTCTGCCTCTTTAGGTAGGTATTTTATAGGAAGACGTTTTGGTTTTTAACAAAATAGGAAAAGTTTTTTTATTGTTTTTAAATTATGATATGAAAAAAAAATAGCAAAGTTAAACTCACCAATATTCATGATTGGTTTTTTGGAGTCTTTTTGTATTTTATATTTCAACTCCAAATTTGTTACTTTTACGGGTATCCCGTGAAACCATATCGAAAATACAAACTGAGACATGGATGCACAGAAAAACCAGAAAAAGAGACCAGCGCTGGGAATCGAACCCAGGTCCTCAGCAATCCGTGCTGCGTGCTATAACCCCTACACCACCGCTGGACAGGAATCTAGACACGAATTTTTCCTATGCATACATATCTCAGGTTGCTTATTTCTACTTCGCTACTTATGCAGCAGCACTAGCGACATCTATGTTCCGCTCTCATCGAGAGACGTCACTAATATTCATTACAATTGCGAGAGTTTGCAAGTCTGTATGTTTGTTTGTTAGGTACCTACCTCTTCACGTCTTAACCGCTGAACCGATTTAGGTGAAATTCGGTATACAGATACTACAAGTCCTGGGGAAGGACAAAAGTAGAATAGTTTTTATCCCGGAAAATTGCGTAGTTCCCGCGGCATAGCAATAAACAAATTTTACGTGAACGGAGTCGCGGGCAACAATTAGTTAATGAATAATTGTAACTAATATTGACGCCATCGATATTTTAATTAGAATAAAGTTTAGACCATACGGTCGGTTGTATACCAAAAAATGCTTTTAATTAAATTACTTCCTAAAGCGTGCATTATAAAGAGCCTATATTCCTTCTGTCCATTCCTATATTGAACAGACTGTTAAAGAATATGAACCTATCTAGGTATAGGTTCAATAAAAATAACTGAATCTCGAACTTCAGTCGAATTTTTCGCAGACAATTCAGAATGATTTCTTTAGATGTATGGTACCTATGTGAATATGACATGTGCAGTAAAATGTGGTACACGATTCAGTTTCTTCGACCGCACTACAGGGGCCTGTTAGTCTTATATAAATGTCATATAAAAACTTAACTTTATATATATACAAACAAAACCATATTGTGTAAACAAAAAATCTTTATCCTTGCATATTTGGGCGAATATTCAGCGTTTTTGCAGCGGTTTTTTTTTGTCATTGGTGTCTTCGCAGGTGTTATTAAAAGAGGTACTTCCCAGGGTTGTTTTTTTATGAAAATTGCAGACAATACCGATGCTGAATTTAGCGTGATTAAAATTCTTGTGACTTGTCTTTCCGTGGGACGCTAATGACGTTTGACCGCGCGGTCAAAACGCTCGAATATTTGCCCATTTACTAATTTTACGAGTTTTAAATTATAAAAATAAAAAATATACCTCAGATTACGTATATAGTACTATATAGTCTAAGACTTATACGTACAAAAATGTATAAATGTACAAAACTAACTAATGGATTTGCAAAATTGATTGTAATTATTATAAACTGTAATTTAATTACCTCAGATTTTAATGATTTACACCTTTTGTTTTTTTGAATAAATCGCAGTGGCTAGACGCGTCGAACCTTTGCCTGATAATTTTAGTTAACCTAATTAAAAACAAAACTTACGCATGCGCATTACGGACGCGCCAATTTTGTAAAACTGCTTTGTTTTGTTTTTATTTTTCAACTAGCTTTTACCCGCGGCTTCGCTCGCGTGAACCATAAACATTTCAAAGAAGCAAGCAATCAAGCAAGCATGCAAGTAAGCATGTAAGCAAGCATGCAAGCAAGCGTGCAAGTAACCATCTAAGCAAGCTTGCAAGTGAGCATGTAATTTTGCAAGAAATAGTGCCAGCAAGCATGCATTCAAGCATGCAAGCCAGAAGGCAAGCAAGCATGCAAACAACAAATCAAGCAAGCATACTCCCAAATGTGCAAGAAATAGTGCAAGCAAGCATGCAATCAAACATGCAAGCAAGCATGCAAACAACAGATCAAGCAAGCATACTCCCAAATGTGCAAGAAATAGTGCAAGCAAGCATGCAAGCAAGCAAGCAAGCAAGCATACAAGCAATAATGCAAGCAAGAAGAGTTAGAACGCCAGTGGTGGTAGTGAAAATATCAGTTCGTTTATCGCTATCCCGCCGGAACTATGCTATTTTCCGGGATAAAAACTATCCTATGTCCTTCCCCGGGACTCAAACTATCTGTATACCAAATTTTATTTAAATTGGATCCAGAGATTACCCCCCACAACCTCACAAACTCACAAACTTTATCTTTTTATAACATTAGTATAGATTTTGTGTTATTGATTGCCTACTTTCTCACAAATGTATTGAAAAACGTATGATACAGTTGGTAAGGTTTTACAAACTCGTGACGATTAAAAACCTAGCGGCTCGGGTTTATCACTCGTCACCGCCCATAAACATCAGCAAAACCAGGGGTATTGCAGATGCGTTGCCAACCTACACGCCTAAGATGGGATACCTCAAGTGCCAGTAATTTCACCGGCTGTCTTACTTTCAACGCCGAAACACCACAACAGTGCAAGCACTGCTGCTTCACGACACGATTAGCGAGCAAGATGGTGGTAGCAATCCGGGTGGACCTTGCACAAGATCCTACCACCTGCAAGACAATATTGTAAAACCCCACATATTGTAATATTTCTTACCAACCTCGTATCACGAATAACTATTGTTCTGTCTGTTACCTCTCTACAATTAAACCGCTTGATTGATTTAGATAAAAGTATACTTGTTATCTCGGAAAAATGCATGGTTCCCACGAAATAGCGATAAGCGAATTCTTCGCAGACAGTCGCGGGCAACAGCTAGTAACAAATATGTTTATTCTATATCCTCTTATGCTTTATATTTTTATCAAACTAACCCCGATTGTGTTCTATCTATAGGGGTATTAAATAGAGCGACAATACTTGTATCTATGTATTTATTTCTTCGCGTGCGTGCAGAAGACTCATGTCTGCTTTTACGGTGTCGCCATTTAATTTAACGTACATGCAATATACCACATGGTCATTACATGCGAGCTATTGGAGAAAACGGGGAATGTAATTGTCGCCTCATCCCCAAGCACCACACCATGGGTAAGGTAGGGCGGGACCGATAGCCACCGGAATCGAAAGTAGAACGTAATAATTATCGGTGGTGGGCCGCAGGGGGCCGGTGGTCGCCGTTCCCGCGGCTCGATCGTCAACAAACCGTCGCGCGGCAACTGCTCATGACATATGCATGAGAGTGGCTCGGACGATGCTACCGCTTAAATATACAAGGACCGACGGGGAAATTACCAGAGAGGCAAATACATACAAGATGGCTCCCGCCCGAGTCCGTCGCTGTAGCGTGCGGCACGCCTACAGACTTCTCCAATTACACTCACGAAACGTCCTGTGCCTTTTACAATTCACGTCTATTTTTACTGGCTAACCACCACCGCCTTGTCTTTATAAGCCATGAAGGCAACCCATTATAAAGTTCCGTGCATCATTGTTAATTCTCTTACCCCTACGACACCACGCAAATTTTATATATAGATAAGTCTATGAAGTTCATCCTATATTCGACAACATAATTTCTAAAATAGTTGACATACGGTGGTGGACATATAATTAGAAACACTTAGTACAATTTATAAATTCTTAATTCAAGCAAGCGATTTTGCTCACTGATTTCTCATAGCAAAACCTGCCTGTTTGAGGTGCTGAGGTGAAATAGTTATTTGTGTCACAAGGGAGCAAAATGGTTTATTTACGTCGAGGAATTCAAGAAGAGCATTAAGAAAGTTGAAAAAAACAAGTTCTAAATATTATCAAAGAACAACGAGCATAGAAAATGGCATTTGCTATAAAATACTTAGAAAAGCCTTGAACAAGTTTCTTAATGCTCGTTGTGAAAAGTTGTATGAGCAACTCGGGAGTAAAACTATTTTCATCTTGGGCGCTAACACTTGAATCCCTCATTGCGCTTAGGATTATACTTTAGAATTCCTGATACACCATTTTGCTCCCTTGTGACACAAATAACTATTTCTGAAGGAGAGTGAATAGTACATTGTGTCTTAAGGGCGGTAAATAAGGAATTACGAACGAGAGTCTATTAGAAGCCCGAAGTCGAAGACTGAGGGCTTTAATGAGTCGATGTTCGTAATTCTAGTACCGCCCGTGCGACATACAATGTTTTTCATCACATTTGCAAGTAAAATTTTATATTTGTAAAAGAAAAAATATAATTTTTCCAAATATTGGCGATACCTTAGGCTGTGCTCTTGGCAGCGTCGCCCTCAACCTCCCTCGGCATGCGCCGCAACGTGCGTGTGCATGTGGTCCATGTAGTCCTGCAGCAGCGCGCGCCGCGCCATCAGTACGGGCACGGACTCATTTACCGACCTTGGGCTTCATGGCAAGAAAATGTGTACGCGCAATAGGCCGATAGGACTACGTTATTTTGAGGTATTAAGTTTCAAGAATTCTAAAGTTTCTTATTTTTTGCCTGTGGGTACAGTCGTACCTATGAAGCTTATTGTAGCGTTTTGTGTCATTTTTGTTGCCTGCATTTTCAGCAATTTGAAGATTTGTGGTTGTTATTTTTTTATTTGAATAAATCTCGCAAAATAAATTTAAAGTTAAAAATAATTATGGCATCATATCTAGGATAGCCTGTGGAGTATGTAAACCAAATTTGTGTCATTTTCGTCCAGTGCAAACTGTTATATGGACAGTATGTAAAAATGGTGTGAAAAAAAAAATTACAGTTTATGAAATATTTATTTCCTATTTCAGATTACTTACAAAAAAAAGTTGTGCCAAATTAGACCACGATATTTTAAGATTTTAAATTATTTTGTTTTCTTAACCTACAAACGCTTCAAAAAAATATTATAGTCATTAGAGTTCACATATTTTATATCATAAATGCATGATAAATCGACATTGTAAATTTGTGTCATTTTCGCCCACGATATTTAAAATAATAAAACATAAACACAAATGGTTGCGGTCGAAACGGGCCGCGCGGTCAAGCGGCGGGGGCGACGGGGGGCATAAGCACGCAAACACGTTCGTTCGGTACGATTTCATCTATGGGAAGCATTCATATCAGATAATACAAGTATTGTCGTCGCATGGAAGTAGGCAATTGCTGGCTGAGTATGAGTATTAAACGAACGAACTTGCGAGTCCGTTTAACTATACAAAGCCAGCAATTGCTATTCCAGCCGAGACTAATATAAACATTTTCTCAAAATGTATTACGATATTTAATTTTATATCAAAACTGCAGGTGTATTTTTCCGCTGAAAACACCACGAGCTGTTTCACACACATTAAAAAAGTCCGAGGTTCTAACAAAATAACTGATACCTAATGGGTAGGTATCAGTTGTTTTGTTATTTTGATTTGCTAGATGTTTTTTTTTTTTTTTCTGGAACCAGATTGAATTGGCTGTAGGTACAGCAGGGCTACTGCGAAACTCGAAACTCGAAGTTCGTATCGTACTGTCCCTTTCGCTCTCGTATTAAATACTGTAAGTGTCAGAGGGACCGCACGACACGAACTTCAAGTTTCGAGTTTCGTAATAGCCCTGACTTGTGCCAACTTAGATATTACCGTGACCAAGTTTGAGACTTGATAATAATAAAATTTAAATGCGACATTGTTGTCGAGTATAGCGATCCTGCAATGTTTTTAACTCTTTCATTTTTTTCGCTGGCCTTAAACTATGCACTTCGCCTATTATATAACTTAATGAGTATTGAATTGACTGACTTTTATCTCCGCTACGTAATGAACAAATTGCATAACTTTCTTTTTTGCATACTCTGAATGTAGTACCTATTCAAATAATGAAGTATGTAAATAATAGGTACATTAATTTAAGAATCAAAAAGGCTGATAGTTATATATAAAAAAGGTTGCCTGGAAGCTTAGAGCAACCCGGGCGGAAGGGAGTAGCCATTCGACGCGTTCCCCTCTGTCAAAGTACAAGCCCAATTGGGCATACGAATTTTATAAAACAAGGCGCGCTCGGATTTCAAACTACTAGACTGAATCGAGAAGCGCGAGTGAACGCGGCGGTGCTAAAAATAACGAATTGTTCAGTTTCCTGCTGTAAAAAGAGATCTGGGACATCAAGCTTGCAAAATTATGGTGTTACATTTCACATGGAAGTAAATTGTTATCGTATTATTGCTATTTAATTACATTTAAACAACAAAGACGTACATTATTGTCGGATTCGTTTACCAACATCGAGTCCTAGCGGTACAAATTTCGGATCAGTCAAGCGATAAATCGCATAAGCGATAAAGCGATGACTTAATGATGTTACTGTCAATGTGTTAGTTTGGAGTCATCTGTAAACGAATTATTAGTGTATTGTTGGATTATTTATGTGTTAACGTCGTCATTACAGTCAGTTGGCAGTTTTATTTTTGCATCTAAGTAAGCCGAACTGCACTTATGTATGCACATTTCCCCAAACGCCAGAACTATTTTAAAGGTAATCTACCGCTAAGGCTGCTCCCTTCCGAAGAAGCCCGCGTTGCTCTAAGCCTGGAAGAGATCGCTCTTAAGCGATAAGGCCGCCTGTTGTTAACCCTTGTAATTTTCATTCTGTGTACCTGTTCTGTATCGCTTACTATTTTTGGTGTACAATAAAGAGTCATTGTATTGTATTGTATTTTATGTAAAAATTTAGAAATGGTATGTTCATAGTATCAAACAGCAGAAAGCACCTAAATTTAGGACATTCGACAAAACTAATGTCAACTTTAACTAATTGGCATTAAGTTCGAAAATTCTAATGATCGAAATTTGACGTGGATCCTGCTTATGACGCTAAAGTCGGATTTGTATTTATCTGTCGTGTCGTGTCGTGACGCATATATGTAGTTAATTTAAACCGATATCTATATCTATAAGTATCCCAAATTTAAGCTAATGCTACCCAGCCGTTAAAGCATGATTGAGTAACAAACATCAAGATATACAAACTTTCGCATATATAATATTAGTAGGATGTGATCTAGCCCCTAAGCTCCTTCTCTCTCACTCGAACTTAAAGGAAGATGGATATCTTGTATGGTCAAGGAGTGTGCCCAGCTCTAAAACCTGGCTATCGCGTCACTGCATATCTCTAAAATAGCAGCGCTTAGCGTCAACAATCCTACCGGTGTGAAGTTAGCGGCCAAAAGTTAGCTGCCGATTATAACCCAACCAAATTAAGAAGTTTGTTATTATTTGCATTTGTGTGTTCATAAAAGTGACAAAAACACGATAACTAGCTTATATTCAGGGAGAAGTATTCAACCTGAACGTCTGGTGAAGCAAGAAAATTATTGCCAGCTACACCATATGAAAAAAAACACCAACATGGAAATGAGAACCTCTTCAAATCTTTCCATAAAATAACACTGGACACTAAAAGCTTTCTATAAAAGCTGCAACTGTTAACTAACCTCATCTAGTCTAGGAACCACATCCGATTTGGAAACGGGAACTCTCCGGTTTTTTGTGGCATGTTATTACGCACGCTGAGAGCTTTCGATCAACGCTTCAAATGTCCAGTAACCTCGTTTCGTTTTGATGAAAAGGTAGAATTAAAGTTAGCGGCCGAAAAAAAAACAACTAAAATAAAAATAAACATTGATTGGAAAACGCCTTCCTCCTAGATATTATATTAATATCTGGAAAGATATTATATATTAATATGATTATGCATTTCAAAAGCTTCGATCAAATGCGAAACTACCCATAACCAACATCTAGTACGGGAGCTACGCCCGAATAAAAGTAGGGGGCCGAAAATGTATGCAGTAATATGAAAAAACGACCAACTTGGAAATGCGAACTTCTTTAAATCTTTCCATATTATAATACTGAATACTAAAAGCTTTCGATACAAGCTGCAAGAGTTTAGTAACCTTATCTAGTTTAGGAGCCACACCCGATTTGAAAAAAAGCGGCGTATTTCTTTTTGTAATAAAATGTAAATAACAATATGTTGGAAATGCGAACCTCTCCAGTTTTTTCTGGCATATTATTACGCACGCTGAGAGCTTTCGATGAATGCTTCAAATGTCCACTAATCTCGTTTTGTTTTGAAGAAAAGGTAGAATTAAAGTTAGCGACCGAAAAAAAAAACTAAACAATTTGAAAACGCGTTTCATCCAGAAATTTTAATAAGATGATTATGCATTTAAAAAGCTTTCAATCAAATCCGAAACTGCCCATAACCAACGTCTAGTACGGGAACTACGCCCGAATAAAAGTAGGCGTAGTGCGTAATAATATGCCAGAAAAAACTGAAGAGGTTCGCATTTCTAACAAGTTGTTATTCTCATTTTATTACAAAAAAAAAACGCCAGTTTCTTTAAATCGGGTGTGGCTCCTAAACTAGATGAGGTTAGTAAATTCTTGCAGCTTTGTATCCCGTATTATAATATGGAAAGACTTAAAGAGGTTCCCATTTCCAAGTTGGTCGTTTTGTCATATTACTGCAAAATTTTTCGGCCGCCTACTTTTATTCGGGCGTAACTCCCGTACTAGGCTTTGGTTATGGGCAGTTTCAGATTTGATGGAAATATTTTCAAATGCATAATCGTATTAATAAAATATCTGGAAGGAACACGTTATCTAATCAATGTTTATTTTTATTTTTGTTGTGATTATTTTCGGCCGCTAACTTTAATTCTACCTTTTCTTCAAAACTAAAATGAGGTTACTGGACACTTGAAGCGTTGATCGAAAGCTCTCAACGTGCGTAATAACATGCCACAAAATACTGGAGAGGTTCGTATTTGCTATTTGCAACATGTCGTTTTTCTCATTTTATAAAAAAAAAAATACACCGCTTTCATTAAATCGGGCGTGGCTCCTAGACTAGTTGAGGTTAGTTAGCAGTTGCAGCTTTAGTAGAAAGCATTTAGTATCCAGTGTTATTTTATGGAAAGACCTGAAGAGGTTCGCATTTCCATGTTGGTGTTTTTCGAAGTTTTATATGCTGCTTGTCTTCACCAGACGTTCAGGTTGAATACTTGTCCCTAAATATAAACTAGTTTGTGTCATACTAACTACTAAATATAAACTAGTTTGTATCATATATCAACTAGTGTGTGTGTTTTTGTCAGTCTTATGACCTCACAAATGCAAATAATAACTCAAAACTTCTTAATTGGGTTGGGTTATAATCGGCCGCTAACTTTTGGCCGCTTACTTCACACCGGTATCTGGTAGTAACATCTTGGTAAAGCAGCCAGAAGCGTCTCCTCAGAAGGGAACTCCTCAGTGATTAATGACATCGATTTGAAATTTGGTGCGGAAGTGTTGTTTAGATAACAATGAAATTACAGTCAACCAAAAGTAATCAGCAAAAAAAACTAAAACTTATTAGGTAGGTATCTCGTAAAAAATTGCCATGGGATAGGCATAAAATCTCGAAATGACAAGCGCTAGACTTAAATTCATTAAATTTTGCACAGCTGTTTTTAATACAAAGTCAATGATAACTATGATGTAATTTTTGGATTACCCATGAGAATTCAGTAAAATCTCGGAATCAATTAAACTGTCAGATTACGCGTGCGAAGCCGCGGGTAATATATAAACAAACGAACGCTGCCAGCCGGCTCCCAAGCACCCGATGTACTCTTCCCCGCGCTCGCCATTCGCGCGAAGTACGTTTCGTGGTAGTTTTTTTTTTCAAATAATGAGAATCCGTGGATGAAAATGACACAAATTATGAATAGTGTTTTTTACACCGTTAATAATCAAAACACGTAAACTCTAACAACTTGAATTTTCTTTTGTGGGTTTTACAGGGTATTGTATTAAAAAAAATTAATATCTATAAATATCGTGGATGAATTTGACACAAAATATTTTGGATAACAGATATCGGTATTTTAAAACGTCTGACATCTTTTTAACAAACTGTAATATTCTTTTAGAGTTAGTTGGGCGACATGTTAGGTACTGGTTAAAAATCAGGATTCCCGTGGATGGATATGACACAAAATGCCTAGGTACATCAGTTACTGCTCAGATATTAATAAGAAAGTAAAATTTTCGTCTTTAATTTTTTTTTCGTCAAATACTAATGGAAAACACTAATACCTAAATTTCTACTTATGCAGGCACCCAAAATGACACAATTTTTTGTATTAGGTTGGGCAAACGCTCCGGAAGCTATATGCGAAAAAGAAACAACTTTAATATTTTTGAAGCCTCAAACGTAGTCCTACGGGTCTACAATGACTCATTTACCGCCACGGGTTTCATGACAGCACATTTAAGGTCCGGACGGTTTTATTTTGGGGGGTTGCAACCAAGGTGCCTGCATTGTACGACCACTGTTTACGAGCAGTGTGATGAAAAGAATATTTAATACCTTAGTACTTAAACAGCTCGAGCTATAAAATTCAATAACATTATTTAACACTCAATGGAAATTAAAAAAGAAAACCGGTATCATAACAATTATCAATTTCTTTAACACTGGCGGCCTTGGACAACTAATTAGAAACAGAGCAATTTAAGGAATGGTTACGTCGAAATTTGAATATTAGAAAACAACACTACTGACGCAGCATTACGCGTTTTGCCGCCTTTTTTCAAATGTTTATCATAATGTTGCGTGATTTATTTGTTGAAAATGGTTTAGAACAAAAGTTGTGATGCTTCGACAAGAAAATTATAGTTAATTGAATATGGATCGAAAGTGGACGTACAGAAAGATTGCAGACCATATGGGTTGTTCACTAAAGATGGTTTTAATGCATTTAATGCAATCACACATACTCACAACACAGAACATCAGAAAATGTCCTAGAAAATTTAGGCCAGGAAGAACACCACATGAAGGCAAGCTCATTCATTCGTTTAGCTAAGAAGGATTCATTTAAAGGCTCTAATTTGATCGAAAAGTTTTTTCTGGCACGACTCTCGAAAACGTATCTGCTAGACTTGTACGCAGGAAGTTGGTGGAAGCCAAGTTTACGGAAGGATTGCTAGGAAAGTACCACTTCGCACAAGACAGCATAGGCAAAATCGTTTAGCCTTTGCCAGAAAATACGGGAGCTGGACAGCATATCAATGAAAAAAAGTGTAATTTTCGGACGAAACTAAGATAAATTTGATAAATTCTGACGGCATACGACGATGTACAGTACAATTCAATAGAATCTGTCAATTTCTACATATTTAAGACACCTATCGTGGGCACACTTGATTATATATGTCCCTGTTGTTGCAATTATCATCTAAAAGGAATCAAAAGAATAATAGTCACATCACAAGCCTTAGGCAGCCCGGTGTTTATATAAGGCTGGAAGTGTCTACAGGTTTGTCAGATCTATTGAATTGGAGTTTACGTCGCCCAGTTAACGAAGCACTCAATAACAAATTCACTAAAAGGACAGTGAAGCATGGTGGTGGAAATATTAAAGTGTGGGGATGTTTTTCGGGATACGGGATTGGTCCTGTGACTGAGCATAAAAAGTAACGTTATGTCGCCTAGATCCAGCATAAATAACAACTTTACGAGCATGATAAGTGAAACATTAATTATTATTCATGTATAGATAGATGAAAAGTTAATTTGTCGCACTCGTTCAGTCAATAGAAACTACTTAATACAGCCAGTTGAACCGCTGTCAGGCCGTCCTCAAACGTCAGGATGTCGGGCGGCGAACGGCCACCCTTTAAGCCGCCCATATGCCGACCTACGGAACGAGCGCCCGCAAAGAAGTTATGATCGATAGGAACATCAAATATTAACGGAGTCTACCAGCCCACGAGAAACGGAATGGATAACCGTTGTCTGAAAGGCCGCAAGGGGCAAACTCGTGCACGAAGTTCCTCTTTGCCTAATTGCGTAACCACTTTATTCAAACACGTAAGTGCTTATCATTTTCAATTTCAGAATTAAAGTGATTTAAATATTTATAAATTCGTTGATAAAACTGACGACAGTTTGTCAATTGCCTCTTCCATAAGTCATTAAAACTACCTAGATATGGGCTTTTGTACATTTTCACAATTCCAGACAAAAATATTAAGTCACGTAAATGTCGTCCATTAAAAATGCTCCCTTTTACTATCTTTAACACAAATTGATAAAAATAAATAAAGTAAAAATAAACCCACCCTGGAGTTGCTAGTTTTTAGTAAGTACTTTTTGAAGTTCTAAAATCAATCGTTCAAGTAGAACACCTGTTTAGATGTTGATAGCATCTAACCAATTTAAAAAAAACCGGCCAAGAGCGTGTCTGACACGCTCCGTAGCAATTACGAAAAATTAAGTAATATTTTTCTAAGGATTTCGTAATTTATACGGAATCTTCCAAGTTTAGGTATATTTAATACCTAAGGCTGCTAATTACTCTCACACTACTAATAATTTCAAGCAAACTTAGCCGTTATATTTTCCTTGAATGTTTTAAAAACAAATAGTTCAGTAATATTTTTTTTTTGTAAAAAAAAAAATACAAGCTTTTTTGTTGGCGGTACTTTTTGCCCCTGGTTATCAAAGTAGGTAGTCGTCAAGACGAATCAAATGAGACTAAAACCGATGCGGTCGTGTCGTTTTATTATAGTTCCTATGGCCAACATCTAACTTCATCATCAGATCAGCTCTACGTCATAATAATATTGCATTGTCATCGGATTTATACATGCATGTAAAATTCCAGCTCAATCGGTTGAAAATATCCACTTCAAATTTAAGTTGAAATATTAATTCCACCCGAACAAATATAACTACGAGTAGTTACATTATATTACAAGTAATAAAACATATCACAAAATGTAAGCACTAGGTGCAAGTATTTTGAATCCCTAATTATAAATGCGAAAGTAACTCTGTCTGTCTGTCTGTCTGTTACGCTTTCACGTCGAAACCGCTGAACCAATTTTAATGAAATTTGGTATAGAGATAGCTTAAGCGCCAAGGATCAACATAGGATACTTTTATTCCGTATAGGGCGCCACCGCGCGATAACCTAGGTCCGTGCCGACGAAGTAAAGAATAATTTTTAATTCTCATCCTCTTTGGCTGTCGCCCTGTCGGAGGCTGAAATAGCGCTTTAGACTCTTGCCATACGCGCGGCGCCCGCGGCAGAAAAAATAAAAGTGGCTGAACGCGCTATTTCGGCCAAACGCCGCGTACATTATAATGAATAGTGAATTAATCTTAACCTGATTTTTTTTGACCTTTTGAATAAATAGTGTTCATCATCATTATTTAAGAGCTTAGCTCTTGTCGGTGAGTAATCGCCACTCTTTCGGTTCTCTGCCAGCGTTTTCAGCTCCTGATACGACATGACATTGACTTTTCCTTTGCTTGATCAATAAATGACCGTCTCGGCCTTCCCCTGCCTCGCCTGCCTTCTATTCGCCCTTCCAAAATAGTTTTTATGTAGCTGTCATGTCGTATCAGATGTCCCAGCATATTCCCTCTCCTATTTTCAATCGTCCTCGACAGCCGCCTTTCCTCTTCACCAACTCTAAACCTCCTCATTAGTCTCCTTTCAGTCCAGCTAATCCCCTCCATTCTCCGCCAGCACCACATCTCAAACGCACTCAATCTGTCTCGGTCCCGCTCAGTCAATGTCCAAGTCTCGCTCCCATATGCTATAAATAGTGTTACTTAGTATGAATTATACGGACATATTTTTAATGTAAAAAACGTTACATACAGCGGCTGTGAGTGCTAAATTGAAGTTGGCTTTTGTGAAGTGTGTGTGTGTGTGTCGGTCATAAATTGTTATTTGTCTTAATGCTGCACAAAATAATAAACCACGGTCTTAGAGACAATTATTATATTATCGAAGGTTTTATAAAATAAGCACTAATAAAATCGCAAATTAATAAGTAGTTAAACATTTAACAACGGGGTCACGGGCGTTGCCCCTAGCAACTGACAGCGTCATCCTTGGCAGCGTAGCAACCAAAAACGGCTGAATGAAACACGTTTCTTGTATGACGACCCCCTTTATTTGTAACTTTATTTTATTTTTAGTATTTTGTTTGTTGTAGCGGCTACTGTAATACATAATCTGTGAAAATTTCAAGTGCCTAGCTAGTGAGTATTACGGCTCACAGACAGACAGCGGAGTCTCAGTAATAGGGTTCCTTTGGCACCCTTTGGGTACGAAACCCTAAAAACAGGCTAAATGGGTGTTCGTATTGAACATTGCTGCAGAATTATATAGAACCCTGTACCGCGTAATAACCAAAAAAAAGTTTGAAAACCCCCGATTTTGCCAGTTCAAAGTTCAATATCTCAAAAACGGCTAAACCAATTTTGATGAAACATGTCTAAGAATCATCGCTAGAAACCTGCTTTCAAGTTTAAAAAAACGCATTCAAATCGTCCACCAGTTAAGAGCTACGGTGCCACAGACACACAAAGACAGACAGACACACAGACAAGCATAGCGGTCAAACTTATAAAACCCTAAGACACAACACCAAGACACGACAATATGTGGCTTATCTGGAAAAGGTACCTTGTTGTCGGTAGAGTTATTGATATCCCCATAATCTACATTACATTTAGCTATCGAACCATGTAAGAAACATGCATGTAGTTTAATAGATATTTTTTTTTAATGTTGANATGTTGAAGCTCAAAAGCCAGAAAAGGTGATTATGAGAAAATTGAATTCAAACTTATACACCCCAATAAAAGTATTTATTGTTGGAAGTTACATAGATGACATGCTATTTGAGGAGTAGATTGTACGGGCTTCAGGTTTCAAGAACAATTTCGTAAATTGGACAACGGTTTTTCCTAATAGTTTACCTTGCCAAAGTGCATAAATTAAAAAAAGGTTGATGGATTTTTTACATTTTTTTTCTATTTATAGTATATTTCCATTGGATTTTATCGAAGGAAAAAATATTATGCGTAATTGGACACTAAATAGAACTACTCCGTTTTGAATTAACGTTGTTTATTATATAAAAAAATACTTTAACAAAAATAACTTTGTTGTTTACAAATGTAATTAAACAGTCAAAATCAACAAACTTTTATATATTTAGTACGCTAAAACATAGCCAAATGAGACCAAATTAACTCAACAAATCTTAAAAAAACTAGTTTTTTCAGTCTCAAAATTCAAGATAAAGTTTAGTAAAAAGTTGGTACAATCATATATATTTTCTAAAAGGTACCTTATCGCGGTGTAAAATATTTAGATGATTATGAAGTAATATCATTTGAAAACGACTAATAACTTACGATTAATTTAAATAGTCCTAATTTAAGAACACTGTAGTATTAACTCTTACCAAAAACTATAATTTTGTCTCAACACACTAAATGTTAACGTATTTGAAAGTACTTATTGTCGGACGTAAAATTTTTAGTGACATAGTTAAGAATAAGATCAAAAAAATGCTTTTGATTTGTAGTTGTAACTATTAATAGTTATTATTATTGCTATAATCAACCTCTAAAGATCAGCAGGTGGTAGGACCTTATGCAAGGTCCGCCGGATTGCTACCACCATCTTGCTCGCTAATCCTGCCGTGATATAAGCAGGCTTGCATTGTTGTGTTTGGCGTGGAGAGTAAGACAGCCGGTGAAATTACTGGCATTTGAGTATCCCATCTTAGGGCCTCTAGGTTGGCAACGCATCTGCAATCCCTTGGTGTTTGCAGGTGTCTAAGGGCGGTGGTAATCTCTTACCATCAGGTGACCCACTTGCTCGTTTGCCATCCAGTCGAATAAAAAAAAGACAAATTGGCGTAAATCGTCATAAGGGCCTTATCACACTAGCGATTTCGCGGGAGAGTTGAAAGCGAGGCAAGCGAGGCGCTGCGAGCGTATAAACGATTTTCGCCGCAAGCGCGCAACGATTGTCGCTGCTGCGAGCGCATGGCGAGTTCGCTGCTTTAGCGCCAAAAAACGCCATATTGTAGAACTTTCGTATAATAAATAGGGCGTCTTCGGCGCTAACGCAGCGAACTCGCAGCGACATCGTGCGCGCTCGCGGCGATATCGTTTCATGCTCGCGGTGAAAGCGTTACGCGCTCGAAGCGAACTCGCTGCGCGCTCACCTCGCTTTCAACTCGCCCGCAAATCGCTAATGTAATAAGGGCCTAACTGGCTACCACCTAAGGGTGGCCAGTTATTGATGATTTACCTTACTCTAATTAACGCATTTTATGATGATTCTTGACGTTTTTTACGCGCCGACAAGCACCGCAATGGCCGCGTGGGAACTAATGCCCAAGCTCTCTCATTCTCTTCTGATTCTGAGGGAGGATGATGATGATGATGATGATGCGACGACAAAGTAGCGACGTCCGACACGTCTTCCAAACGATACCGAGCGCACAGAAAGCATTCAAGAGCGGCACGACAATAAGGTACCTTTTTTACTAAACTTTAAGGGATATTTTAACTCATAAAAAATCGATTTAAAAACTTGTGTCTCTGTCAAATTAAAATTTAGACCCTGCTTATTAATATAGAGTAAAAAAAGAAAAAATGTTTTTTTTTCGACATTTTACTTCAAGCGCGATTATTCGGAAACTAGAAACGAACAAAGGTACCTTTTACCAGATAACGCCACAAATAGTTAGCAAACCACAAATAAATAGATTCCAATAAATAATAAGTCAAAACAAGGAAAAAATGAGTTTCAAAAACAACAGGCAAGTACTTGTAACTACTTGTGCGAGTTAGGTGGACTACGGTATCTAGTACTCAGTATCGAGTCTCGCTATGAAAAGTATCGATACTCGAGGCAATTTTCCACCGGCGAGGCGAGACGAGACGAGGCGAGGCCAGAATGGAAATCACACTGGCCCTTTTTCCACAAAAATTGGCATTAATAGCTATCGGCGAGCCCGCACGAGCTCACGATTAACATCTCGGTATCGAGAGTATTATTCGAACCCTACCTAGCTGCAATAAATTAACTACTGCGTAGCTATTATCAAGGCAAACAATTGCTATATATATGAGGCGTAAGACATAATAAAACATTCGACAGCTGCTCTTCAAATTAAAAAGATAATATTTTTTTAGTTTTCAAAAGTTGTTTACATTTTTCTGAAGTATCATGAAGTGTTTAATGCTAATCATGGCTCTAGCCATTATCAACACTGGTAAGTGGGCATATTTAATATATTTTAATATATAATATATATACCTATATTATATACTGCCATCGAAACGCAAAAGGGCACATTTAACATTTCGTTAAACTTGAGAAAGTAAATTTAAGTTTTTTTTGTTTCAAGTAAGTACTTATTAAAAATAATACCCACATAGGTAATCGTCTGATAATTATAATTTTTTTGATGAAAATAAGTCAATGTTACCATATAGGTACTACATACTTTTTGATTTTGTTTTTTTTAGTAAATCTTATTTTTTGTTTTTACTTAATAATATAAATAAAGTTGAAAAATGTAATTTTAACATTTTAAACAAAATACATACAATGCTAGGAAAAATAGGCATATTTTCTACTATTTATGCCTTTCCATTTGAATACTAAAAATCATTGAACACTTAAAGAAAGGCAGATTTAGCCTGGACACCTACCTTTTGTTTTTAATGTCACTTAAAAATTACCTTTTTAACTAAACTCCAATTCAATAGAATCTGACAATCCTGTAGGACCTTTACAGCCCCACTAATATAAACACCGGGCTGCCTAAAGGCTTTGTGATGTGACTATTATTCTTTTTTGATTCCTTTTAGATCATAATTGCAACAACAGGGACATATATAATCAAGTGTGCCACGATAGGGTGTCTTAAATATGTAGAATATTGTCAGATTCTATTGAATTGTACTTTAGGTGTCACTTAAAAAAACAATAAAATTAGAGCTCGGCCAGTTGTGCCCTTTAACTTTACTTGCCTTTTACTTGTACTCTGTGGCTTTACGATATCACTGAAAGATCTTTACAAAAACATATACAAAAAACAGACAGAAACGTCTTTTCTTCCTGATTCTGAACATGAATTTACTCGATTTTACAAAAAAATGTACTTGTGCCCCTTTCCGTTACGACGGCAGTAATTATTCAACTGAATACAACTCTCCATTCGGGGTTGAGACCTTTGGTCAGTGGGAGTCCAGCGCAAAAATTATTTGTAAATCCCTTCCCCCCGAATCTCGGTAGCATAAGGATGTGTGATATTTTTGAAAAATACTTTTTTCACTTCTTGTGCTCGTAAACTTCGAATTTATGCTGGATCTAGGAAACATAAAAATGATTTTTTTTGCTCCTGTACTTTTATTTGACAATTACGACACGAATACAATGATAATGATATAGATAATACGTCCGGGAAAAGTCTGACTCTATGGCTCAAAAAAACAAACTTATTCAATTGCACTTATTGTATTGCACATGCTTTTAAATTGCTTTGAAGTTCATAATAATACACTTTTTCTCATTTTTTTTAATATTTTTTAATTGATATAAAAGTAAAATTCAATAAAATAAATCAATAACACTAGAAATTTATAATTATATACATAGTAATAGGTACATGAAAAATAAAAGGTACATAGTAAGGAACAGTAATGTTTCCACTGTTGCTACTTCATTTCCTCGCCATCTAAGTGAAAGCAGTGTAAAACTCGAGCATTAAATCCATTTTTCTCACGACGACAACCTTAGCTTCAGTCGTGTCAAAAAACTGAAATATAAAAATCTATGGAGTTTATGGCCCACAAATAATGATGAACACTAGTCGGCCTGTCGGCCTATTTACTGACTACAGTAAATAGGCCGACAAAAAAACATAAAGTGCGTCAAATTTAACTTGCAAGATTTGACCGTACATAGGTACATAAATATTCTATTCTATCTATTCTAAGTATATTATATATATAATATACTTAGAATAGATAGAATATATAAAAATGAATCGTAAATGTGTTGCTAAGCGCAAAACTCGGGAACGGCTGGACCGATTTCGCTAATTCTTTTTTTGTTGTGTTTGTTATTGTCAGGAGAAGGTTTTTATGGAAGAAAATTTAGAAAAATTACAACGGGGCGAAGCCGCGGGCAAGAGCTAGTAATAAAAAAATATCATGGGACACTTGACACCAATTGACCTAGTCCCAAACTAAGCAAAGCTTGAACTATAGGCACTAGGCAACGGATAAACATACTTATATAGATAAATACATACTTAAATACATATTAAACATCCAAGACCCGAGAACAAACATTCGTATTAATCATACAAATATCTGCCCCGACCGGGAATCGAACCCACGGCCTCAACCTTTGTTGTCAGGTTCTCTAACCACTTGGCCATCCAGTAGTCATTGCAAGTTAAATAAAAGCTTGTAAAATGTGTTTCTTTTCACTTATGATTCTCACCATCAGCAATAATAACGAAAACTTGAGCAGAATTTATATTAAGTATAACATTGTTTAGTTCACAGAGATTTTGACCGGGTTCGATACCCGGTTATGTAAATTAGAAAAATATATGTTTTTTTTCTAAAATCGACGCCATGGTTCCTAAGAACAGATTTGGCTCTCTCATTGTTTCTGACTTCTCCCTTCTGTATAGTCGGAATATTTACTTACGATATTTTCCACTTTCGACAGGGGAAGTTGGAAGTCCCAGGGAGAGGCCTTTGCCCAGCAGTGGGACATAGAAAATGGCTAACGAAAAAAAAAAATTTCCACTCACAAACATCGTTAAATGACAACATTTAACTGCAAGGCAGGAAATTTACATCATTATGTTTCCATACCAGAATGTGTTCATAACAATAACAAGTAGTAGGTAGGTACTTCAAAAATCAACATTAGGCACGCTTGCTTGACCAGGACCAGATTTAGAGGTGTGAACACCTTGAGGCAACAAAGAGTGGAGCCCAATTGAGATTTTCATTATGCGCCTCATTGTGATCTTATTGTGGGGCCCCTCTTTTGCGGAGGCCCCGTGCTGTCGCCCCGTTTGCCTTCCCCTAAATCCGGCCCAAATCCGGCCCTGTGCTTGACCTCAACAAATAAGGTCCAAGTTTACGTCTTGTCTCCTTTTGCGGAGTGTTACTCATTTACGCTAAAACAGCTTGACGGATTTGGATTAAATTTGGTATGTGGAAAGCTGGACATCTGGAATAACACATAGGCTACTTGTATCCCTATATTCTCACGGGATAGGGATAAAATTTAGAAATAACAACCGATGGGCTTAAAATTCATGAAATTTGGCAGGGCTGCGTCAATGAAAACTACGATGTAATTTTCGGGAATTCCCACGGGAATTTTGTTTGGTAATTCTTCACTCTAGAATAGTTTTTTTTTTTATAAAAGAGAGGACCTCCCAAGGGGAACGAGCAAGCGGGTCATCTGATGAGAAATGATCACAACTGCCCATGAGTAATAATAATAAATATCATGGTACACTTCACACCAATTGGCCTAGTTCCAAACTAAGCAATGCTTGTACTATGGATACTAGGCAACGGATAAACATACTTATATAGATAAATACATATTGAACATACAAGACCCGAGAACAAACATTCGTATTATTCATACAAATATCTGCCCCGGCCGGGAATAGACCCGGAACCTCAAGCTTCGTAGTCAGGTTGGCTACTTGGCCATCCGGTCGTCAAAATTGAGTATTACCTTGAGTATTACCAAATACTCAAGGAGAGTCATTGGTCTGTTCTCGGCCTTTTAAGGAAGTATACCTAAGCCCTTTTCTTCATGTGCGCACGCAATTTTCGATAATGAGAAGTTTCATCATCATCATCTCAGCCGTAGGACGTCCACTGTTGGACATAGGCCTCCCCCACAGACCTCCAGTTGCTTCGGTTGGCAGCGGCCTGCATCCACCGTAAACCTGCGGCTTTAAGAATGAGAAGATATGAGAAGTTTGGTAGACTGCAAAAGGTATCATTCAATGTCGTGTTTGGATGGTAACCATTTTCAGCTACATCATAGAGGTGAGACGTCTACGCGGACTGAGTCTTGCGAGTACGCGTCCACAAAAAGACTAGATCCAAAGACTAGGTCCACGAGTATCTACGAGTACTTAACTCAATTGACTCATTGCGTGAACAAAATGATTCCCGTCAATGCGCTTCCGTGATTGCGTATACACCGGACTAGTTTTAGTGGTTTTACGAATATCGAACTACCGAAATGTCATCAAAAGAAACTAGACTTTTTTTTGTTCATGCTAAGAGTGTTATTTGAACAAATGATAAATCGCTCGTTTTTCCTGGAATTCATCGCGCAGTGGCTAGGGCGAGTCGGGCGATCCCGAAGACCCGAAGTTCCCGGACGTTTTGGGAATAGTTCCAAGCACGCATCATGCCGCCGTACTCCTAAATACTCGTACGCTAAAAGAATCGCGGGCGGGAACGCGTACTCACGCGTCCAAGCCAAAACCTATTCCAAAAACCTATTCCAGTAAATACGTCTCACCTCTACTACATCAACGTCAGATAGTTCTTGGACGCTTAGCAAATAATTTTAACAGTTGACATTGTATTGCAAAATGACAGTGAGTGTCGTACCATTTGTTTTGCCTTTCTTCGTGTCACTACTGAAGTTGAAGTAGATACTCTTAGTTAGCTTCAGGATTCTAGATACTTAACATTATTAAATCCTTCTTCGATGCCTGTTGTATCTCTATTTTGATTTTGTGTCGGTGACTCTGAATTTTAGACATTTCCACTGAGTTTTGGTGTTTTTGGTCATTATTATAAACCTCTTAAAGGTACCTAACATTTGCACAATCTATGTCATACATAAGTTTATGTAAACTTAGCGCACTTTGGAAATTCTTTATTACAAATTAGTTTTTTGCATGAGTCACATTGTCGTTTGTTTTTTAGATGCACATCTGATATCACTGTCTTTGTCAGAGCTTTACGTTCGATGTAAACAACCTTGCTGTATTTTTCCGAAATTATCGATCACGCCTTGCGCATTTAAATAAAAATAAAAATATTTGCTTGTTTTTTTATACGTATTACGACCTAAATGTGAGTCAGTATACACATCTGCTGTCAATGGCGCTTTGTTACTGTCATATATGATTTAATTTATCGAAATAAATAAAAAGAAAGAGAAAAAAACAACATTTTCACGCGGGCTGGCGTGTGGACAGAATGTCATACCGTAAACAAAGTTTCCAGCAACTTTGTGCCAGTTGAAAATTGTTGCTCAACATATATTTACCATGAATATATATTTACGGGGCTTGTTGTATTGAAATTATTATATTTATTTTTATGGAAAGATTTCGTTAAGTATTATTTTTAACTTTATTTTAACTTCACCGTCAATTATATTAAATAACACGTGAATTGATAGTGTTTTGAATCAGTAGTTTCCCTTTTTAAGATGTGTACCTATTGAGTAACTATACTGAGTATTTTTTTTCACCTCACTAGCTCGAAAAAGCTTTCTTTATCCTTCAAAATCTGCTTGGAAAGTCGCTTTTTATCTTCTTTTTATCCTCTTGGCTGGAAAGAGTTTTTGAAATTCGAACGTTATCGTGTACTTTCGCAACCTCGTATCTAACCACGAAATTGTTTTAGACTCATCTTTATGTTAAGTACGATAGACTGTTGATTTATTGTATTCGGGTAGATACGAGGTTGAGGAAGTAAGCGTTGAATATATTGAAGTGTTCACAAAGAAAGTTCGTCATGTACATTGTTGAAGTCAGCGGTTGAAGTAATATTTATATCTGTTATTTTATTCTTATTACTAAACATTTATTTAGTAATAAAGCTCATCTCAGTTTTCTGATATTATTCCAAATGCGTCTATAATAAAAAAAAATACAGAACAAACTAGAAGAAAATATATCAAATGATGAATGAAAAGAGATTCGGAAATGCACTAAAAAAAAAAGCACAATGACACGTTCTGAAACGTGGTTTGGTTTGTCATAAATTATTTCATTAATATAAACGCGTCAGGTTTTTCATACACACATACGTAACATCACGCCTGTATTCCCAAATAGGGTACCTAGGCAGAGATTTCCTAGAGCATTTTGATCTTTCTAGAAATGAGACAGTCGAACTTTTTAAGATCTTCCCTCGCAAATTGACGTGACATTACAAAGTTTCTTTAGCAATGCCGCATCAGCAAAATAAAGTATACCTAATAATATTATAAGCAAAGGGATGTCATGACAAAAACTACAGTACAGCCATAATGTTAATGTCGCTCGGGACTCGTCGGTTTTCTTCGTTTCCTGAAGATTCAAGTGAGAATGAAAAGAAAATCGACCTTTTGTTTCGAGCTCCGAACGATATTAGCAAACTAAGTAGTTTAAGTTTACGTGGGTGATCTATTGAAGTAACCCAGCCATCTCCCTACTGTTTTGTGCTGAGCATAAAAACATTTGTATTCTATTATATCAGTCTGTCTCACATGTTTTTTTATTCTGTCAACAGTGTCTTCTGATGGCACGTGTAGAAACACGAACTCTCAGATCACGAACTCCCAGTGCGTTGATTCGGTGCCGACCAACTGCTACATCGATAACAGCGAGGTTTACGGCACTACCTGTACAGGAAGCCGATACGACGGCGTCACTATAACGTCTTCAACAACTACTGGTACAAGTGCTTCAGGCCCAGGATGCACCATTTCCAGTTGCACTATCACCGGGGGTGTACCTGCTCCATCTGCTCCATGCAGGATTTCTGGATGTACATTGAGAGCTAATTAGGCCATGAAAGTCGTCTGAGACTAAGTTTGTCCATTTCATATGAAAGTAGAATAGGCTAGTGTCCTAAAAATGTAATGAGTCCCGTCATTTGGAATATCAATAGTTATTTGTGTCACAAGGGAGCAAAATGGTGTATTTACGGCGAGGGCGTACATTGAATCCAGAATGTAGCGAGGGATTCTAAAGTAGAATCCTGAGCGTAATGAGGGATTCAAGTGTTAACGGCCAAGATGAAAATAATTTTGCTCCCGAGTCGCTCATACAACTTTTCACACCGAGCATTAAGAAACTTGAAAAAAATAAATATTATTAAAGAATAGCCAGCATAGAAAATGACGTGGCTTTCCAATTATCAACTTAAAAAAAATGCATTTGCAATAAAACACTTAGAAAAGCCTTGAACAGAAAAGTTGCACTTTGCTCCCTCTCGTCGTCCTTACTTTTCAGAAGGAGAGGTGTGAAAAAAATATTGGACTAATACAGAAGAATAATATATTTTTACCCAATTATCACTGTACTGTTTTTAAAATTTTGAGATACATTTTTTTTACCATAACCATTTTTTTCTTTCCGCCATTGATGTCATTTTTACCCCCTAGTGAGCCCATCCCAAAATAATTAGACACTCGAGTTTTTCCAACTTATACAAAACCAAAACCAGGCAGTTAAAAAAATTAAAAACCAAATCCGTATTCAATAAACACATTGCAAAATGTATTTTATGGGCTGATTCTAATAAAAGTGGCATGGCAGGCTAAAGTTAATTCAAAAAAATATATATATGTTTTTTTACTTTTTTTGCATAAAAACAGTTTCTTGGTATTTCATTTGTTACAAATATGTTAAAGGGAACAAAGTATTCCTAAAAACTTAAGAGTTATGGGTTCTTGAAATATTGATGAAGCAGGCTAAAGTTAAATTAGACAGGCTAGTAGTGAAAAGTTACCAGGTTAAAGAGAATTATATCAAAAATGAAAAGAAATGTATCATAAGTTTAAGGGGCTGTTTCACCATCCATTGATTAGTGTGAACTGGCGGTTAGGTGTGATGCCGTCTCTATTTGTTTTGTTCGAATAGACGGAGACGGCATCACATTTAACCGTCGATTAACGCTAATCAATGGATGGTGAAACAGCCCCTAAATGTAATTTCTTAAAAAATTATGAGTCTCTTGGAGGGATATATAAGAAAATAAAATTATTTCAAAATTATACATATTTTATACAGGGTTATTTGTAATTTACTAGCATCCTTTTAACCCTAAACTCCTACCACTTAAACAAATGTTTTTTGTTTTACGTCTTTTTAAAATGGAGCCGTAAAACAAAAAACATTTGCTAAATCATGTATATTTTTTATTTTTCCTTCCTGTTTTCTTCCCTGATATTGTTCTTTATGTTTCCTTTGGAACTCAGCATAGAGTTCTGGATTTCTTTTTATTTTTTCGTATCTTTTCTTTTCGTTCTCCCTTTTTCATGCTAACCTCTCTTCTCTTGACTTTTGTTTAGTTTTTGGTTTCCCCATTACATGTCGACCCTAAAATATTACGAATTAATTACAATACAATGCAATCAAATCAGTCCCTCCGATGAAATGAATGACATCAGATAGTAAAAACTGGCCAAATAAGAACGTACCTAGGCAAAATAACACGAAAAAGTTCGTTTTAAACAAGTAACGACACCACTATTTTATACGAATGAATTTTTACTAACTGTAAAAATTTTAGTTATAAACAGGATCACCATGATTGTTTTTTTTAATTTTCAAGCCAATAGTTTCACTTTTAGAGGGGGGAGGGGGCACACTCCAAAAAAAATTTGCAAAAGCTATATTTACGCAAAATTACAGCTATAGTACTAATGGATCTAGTGCGGATAGATAAACAGACACACAAAGTGAAATTATAAGTGTTTAGTTTAATAAAAAGCAATTCTCTACATTTACTTTGGTAGAACACTGTTAGTACTACTTAAAAAAAGTCCATAAAGTTATTCTTAGAAATTATATGCAATTTTTAAATAAAATAATTTATAGTTCACTTTTTTCTGCCATGAGTCACTTTAGTCTGTGCTTCAGTTACAGATTAAAGTGACACAGATTAAAGTGAAAAGTGGATTCAAAAGACATTTACTCTAAAACCGTCAAAAATATGAATGTGCCACTCTTAATAACGTAAGTAAATACGTCATAATATCACATCAAAATGATTATCTAATAACGTCCCATATAAATAACATAAAATAATCGAGACAATGTAAAGTTAACATACCCGTTACAAACTCCAGTTTGCCGCCTTCGATCACTAATCGCCACAAAACTATGACAGAAGGTCTCTAACCGTTCCGTACGGCGGCGAGCCAGATATTGGCCGAATGTTTACCGATGATTAAGGTGTGTCTATCATTCTCCGTGTGTTAGTGAGACCCAACAATGCGAACACACAGACTACAGTGAAAAAATCGCTGGACAAACTTTGAGTCTGAATATTGATGTATAAAAATGATTTATTTAGGACCGTATTATTATTAAATGAATATCGTATTATTGTATTTGCAATATATTATAAAATATAATTTGTGAAATAGTACACAAATAATTCACAGGCCTAAAACCGGGAGCATGTCCCTTTTGGACAAGACAGACTACAGTGAAAATCGGTACTTACATTTATTTATTTTTTAAAGTAATAAGGTTAAATAAATAAAATGGCCTGGCCTCGGTGTAAAAGGTCTATGTTTACATATGTCAATTTTTATTTTTTCTGAAAAACGTATATTTAATGTACTTTGTATTCAAAAACTCATTGGCAGATTATAATGCCACTTTTATTAGAATCACCCTTTTCTAAATAATTAAATCTTTTGAGGGCTATATGAAAGGAATCTCCTAGATTTTCAGGTTCATCCTTCAACGGCAAACTCACGCAAAATCTACCGTCAGGTAACTGGTAGGTATTTTCAATAAAATGAGCTTCGCACGCTTCTTCCTCTTCGCTCCATTTCTCCTTTTGCGGTAACTCTTCCAACTGCCAAAACCTTTCTAGTTGAACCCTAATATCGTGACTAAAATTGCAATGAATTTGGGTGGAGTCCAATAATTGTTTAGTGTTATATATTGGAGTTGGACCCACAACAAGCCAACCGAAATGAGAGTTTTGTAATAGTGGTTTATTTTTTCCTAATACAACCTGACCTTGAATGATAAGCTCCCAAAAAACGTCAGCTCCTAGTAGTAAATCTACTTTAGAAGGACGATAAAAATCGCGATCGGCTAATTTTAAATTTTTGGGAATATCAAATAATGAAATGTCGACCTGTTCAGAAGGCAAGTTGCTGGCAATTTGTTCTATTACGAAACAAGTCACTGACCTTTTAATTGTTTTATTGGTCGATTGTATATTTATTTTACATCTATTTACCGCAGTAAATGAAATATTATTTATCCCCGTCACGTCAACGGGTTTGGACTCTTGCGTTGGAAGTCCTAATCTTTGTTGTAAAGATTTAGTAATAAAAGAGGATTGACTTCCACAATCAAGTAAAGCTCGTACGCTATGGCATCGATTAGATTCCATATCCACAATGTCTACCAATGCTGTCGACAACAAGACTTGCGTTGCTGCACAGGAAGATAAGGACACGGGACAAGCGTTGTTCTTTAATTTATCTTCACAATTTTGTGACTCACTAGCCTGGAAGGTACTAGCTACTGGTTTATTGTTATTTACGTAATTTCTATGTAACAAAACATTATGTTTTCGTCCGCACGTACTACACGGATAAAGCGGCATTGAAATGAACGATGACCACCTCGGAAGCAATTTGGACAAACCTTTAATTTGAAAATTTCAGTGCTTCTCATTTCAGGACTCATGTCGAGAAATTTACTACATGTATGTATACGGTGATCGCCTTTACATAACAAGCAAGAAATTTTAGAAGGTAAGTTGGTAGCCTTTGCGTTCGAAGCAGAGGCAACGAAAGACCTTTGAACTTTATCTAATTTTTTATTTATTTTTTCAGGTTTCTCATCGCGTGTGCTGCTTCGAAACAAAGACTCCAGGACGCCGGCCCTGCTAATAAGGAACCCTGTGAATTCTTTTAATTGCGGCGAGTCCCGCAAATTATTTTTATATTCCTCCCATTTTATTAATGAGACCGGATCAAGCTTGGAAGCGAAAATAAAAACAATTAGCGTGTCCCACTGCTGAGTGGGCTCGTCCAGACTATCTAGCGCTCGCAAATTCTTGTGAATGTGATCACTCAAGTGCCTTAGGCTTATATGCGACTCTTTCGAAATTGGCTCAATATTTAATAAAGATTGCAAATGATTACTAATAAGCTGCTTTTTATTATCGTATCTGTCACATATAAGCTGCCACGCGATTGCATAATTCGCTGCAGTTAATTCTAAGGAGTTAATAACAATCGCTGCGCTTCCTTGGAGGGAAGTTCTCAAATAGTGAAATTTACTTATTTCGTTTAAAGAAGAATTTTCATGAACAATTGATTTATATGTATCTCTAAACTCTAACCATTTACTGTAATTCCCATCAAAAGAAGGCAGCTGTATTTGAGGCAATTTCACACTAAATTGACAATTAGAAGTATCTTTGTTATCATCAGCATCAGAAAAATTTGTTTATTTTGCTCAATAAATTCTTGCGAAGAATTAATCAACTCGAAAAAATCGTTTTCAATATCGACATGCTCTGAAAGCTGGTTTGAGTCGTCAGTTAAAGACTCAATTTTATCTCTCAATAAATCAAAATCATTAAAGGCATTTTCAAATCTCGATAAACGCAAACTTAATTCGTTGACATGTTTAGTAGTAACACTCCGATATTTCTTGAATTCATTGAGCTTATTTCTGAAATTTGTGACTTTTGTCTTTACAGCACTTCTTTTTCTTAATAACTCCTTCAACTCGACTTCAGACATTTAAAGTACCACAATTAAAATTTAGTAAAAGATTTATAAATACCGTAATATTTCGGCAAACCTGGTTCAGAATCTCATCTAGGTAATTACGTCGCCGTAATTAATCAGCGGTCATGCGAGAGGTGCGTGATCCGAAGGCTCGCAGAGCGCCACGCGGCTGCGCGAGCGGCGCAAACCGGTTTGACTCCTGGAATGTTCGGCGAGTGCAATCAATGCCTATGCAATATTAATTATAATTGGGACTAATCTGTTTTACTGAAATACTCGTACTATATGGATGAAGTATTTAGCTGTTAAAAGATGATTGATACTTGAAGACGGCCTTTGCAGAAGTTCAAAGTCAAGCTATAAATACCTTAATTAATAGGATTAGCTTATTTAGCCTGAATAAATATGTATTCAATAATTAAATTTTATGCAATAGGTGTAGACCTCGAAGAAAATTGGCAATGATAGATGCACGTGCCAAGCGGAACTCGCACAGTACCTACTCAATTGAGACTTTTCTGCGGAAAGGAAGTTTAGAAAATGATAGAAAAGGAACGGGCACTCCCCTGATGATGTGATGTTGCTCCTCAGGATGGCTTAGACGCTGCTCCGCACCAACGGACGCTCGAGACCTCGTGGTTTACAGGTTAGGTTTCTTGTGTGTGACCTCACGCGTCCGCGCAAGGTCCTGTCACGGTCGCCAAAAATGTTCAGGATATTGGTAGATCGAAGGTCTCTTCAATTAGGCGTCTTAATTTTATGATTTTTTATACTTTTATTACGTACAAAATTTATAACAAATGATTATTAAATGGTGTTGCTTGACCGGGCTCTTAAATGCATCTGAGCGAGCGGCGCTGTGTGGCGAGCTCGGGATGGAAGCACGGTGTAGCACGGTGTAGCACGGTGTCTTGCTGTGTCCGTAACAGAGTTTTTGCTTTGAAATACGAGGTGGTAGCAGAAGAGCAAAGTAAAAACGGTATATTTGTTTGTGTCTTTACATAGCTTTTAGTCTCGCATTGACTCACTATTAATGCACTTTTTTTCGATCAAAAATCTGCGAATACCACAATAAACAAACTCAATTCATTTGAAAAATGAGAATGCAAATTAATATCCATCAAACCGCAAATAAATACTTTGTTCCCATGACACCAAACTGCTAAATACCAGCTCATAGTAAAGAAAACCACAACAAAACGGATTAATTAATTAACAAACTGCAAACCGACACGATGCAAACCCTAATTTGAATTGTATATTGGAAATAACATCGGCATCGAATGATTGGAATTGAAACGCGCTAAACGTATGGCTGTGTTGAGCAGGTAGTGGGAGCAAACTTTAAGCTCGACGAGAGAGATTTTGAAGCACTTTTAGGTGACTTATAATGCCTCTAAATATTTTTATTAACCCCCGATACAAGAAAGGTGTTATAAATTTGACACTAATGTCTGTTTGTCTGTCTGGTGGCAGCTCTCAAACGGGTGGACCGATTTCCATGTGGTTGTTTCATGTGAAAGCGAGTTTTCTTGCGATAGGTCTTATAGATATTAAATGACATTTTTGTTCAGTTTCATGTTTGTTCAGTTTCATAAAGTTAGTAATGTCCGTTGCGTTTTTGAGATGTTGCACTTTGAAATGATAATTTTGGGGATTTTCAACTTTTATATGTTGGTTATAATTATTTTTGGTCAAATTTCATCCCAACAACAACAGTGACGTTCTACGCATGCTCTACTTTCGGTTTCTCTTCATTTACGGGTCAGTAGGGGATAATCGTAGTGTAACCGGTATCGCAGGCCCTCCTGTAATTGTGCACTAATCATCGCTTCAGACCCTGATTATACTAGTTAGTAATTACAGTGGTAATACCAAAGACTGAGAGGAAAAAGACGTCCAATTGTTGCAAGTGATTGACATGACTGTAGATAGTGGTGTACTTGTGATTGAGCAATGTGATTCCGAGAAATAGAGAACCTTGCAGTTATAAATCCAAGCCGCAAGGTTTCTTTTATTTAATAAAATTTTAATATTATTCTTAACACGGATAAGATTCGCTATTTTTCCAACAAACATTTCATAAATATTATGACATCGACAACGATTCATCGAATATTCCATTTCCGTATTTTTGTTTAGGTAGCGTTACATTTACATATTTAGCGATTAAGAAAATTACTCGAACCACAGTTTTTTTTAATATTATTTGTAGGTATGTATTATACTGTTATTTCTTTAATACACAGCTAAAATAACCTGCTATTAGCTATTGTGCATTATTAGCATTTTATTTGTTTGAAAGTATATAACTTAGCAGATTATTTTGTTGTGTCACTTTGCCTTGCATTTATTAAATAAAATAAATGTATTTATTTGATTACTGTAAAATATTGTTAGCCAACTAACAAAGTATCAATTTATGACAAAGTAGTTGGTTATAATCATATGTAAGTACTGCATCATAAATGGTAGGTACATTCGATTGGGTATGATTTTATCGATTATCTAATAAATGCGTTTCTGGTCACCTAGGTAATAAATAATATTTGTTCGTAAAATAGTAGATCTGTCACCTAAATTGAACCACCAAATAATATTAAAACGGTTACCTAAATATTAATTGGAAAATAATATCGATCATCAAATAATTATAATGAGTTCCAAAATAATAAATGTGTCACTAAAATTGAATTGCCAAACAATATAGAAATGGCTACCCAAAAATTAATTATAACCACTGGAAAATAATATTGATCATCAAATAATTGAACTGAAATTTAACGATACAATTAATGAAATAGTAATAATAGTATGGTCTCACAAATTACGTCAATTGACTCAGCCCCAAACTAAGCAAAGCTTGTTCTATGAGTGCTAAACAATGGATAGACATACAATATATACTTAAATACATACAAACATCCAAAACTCAAGTAACTACTACAAACATTCGTATTCATCATACAAGTATTAGCAAAAAAAATTGGGTTTTGGCACTTCGCCGGCCGCTGCCGCGGTACGCTCGCTTCGCTCGCTCGGCTTACGCACTGAGGGTCGCAGTTCTACCTAACACTCCTCGCTTCGCTCGTCGTCGTACCTAACCAGACCTACCTTAGTAGAATAGGTAGAAGCATTATAATTAAGGAACTGATCTATTTACCTATTAGGTGAAAGATCTATTATTTTAGGTACAAATGTATTATTGCTGAACAGATTTATATTCAGGGTATAAAAAAGTGATCAAACTATTTATTTATTTAAGATGCATATTTTCATACTTAGATACAGTTTTGACTAATTTGATGACTAATATATTTCTTAGGGATAGATATAATAATTAGGGTATCGCAGTTTTGTGACAAATCTAAATTTAAGTGACAGAAAATATAGTTCCCCATTCGATTTGACAACTTTTTACAGCTGAAAAACTCCGCTGCGAGACTTGTGCATTTTTGTACATGTTGTGTTTTTGATAATAATTGTTTTAATACTTTACCTCTAAACACGATTCATTATTTTACGTAAATATGTTGTAAGCTTATAAGAGTAGGTAATCCTTCGTTTTCAAACGCAGACTAATGAATCGGCTTACAAGTAGCTCTTCAAATGGAGTGGTTTCAATATTTCCTTTTGCAATTTCTGCTCCCTTATAATACCTATTTTAATCTAATGTCAACGGAACATCGTTCCAGCTCCGTGGGATAGGTAACGCTTGAAAATGCATGTCGAGAAGACAGCTAGCTACCTTTTTCCGTACAAAACAAAACGTTATTTAATAAACACAGAGTTTTGAAGCGAATTTCATGTTGCAATTAAGTACGAGTATAATACTAGCGAGCAACATTATTGTTCGCATTGTGTAAAACGTTGAATAGTTCCTCCGCTGTCTAGGAGAAGTCTAAGTTTAATTTATTACTTACTTCCTTCGCATTGCTTTAATACTTTTTTGTAAGGTCTTTTATATAGAACTGCTTATGCAGTTAACTACATCAAAGTCGCTGGCTGCAGTGGAATTTAAATTTATTTTTTGTTGTTCACTGTGTCGACTGTCAAGCTATATAAATTGTAGCCTATTTTGGAACCTTTTCTAAAATGTATCTTTTGACTCGAGTGGCAATCTCACTAATATTTCATAATGTTATTGGCATTAAAGATTATCAAATCATTGGTCAAATTATCTAAAGCATTGGTTTGGTACATATAAAGCAGCGGAGTTGAAATATTCAATTTTAAGTCTAAATCCCGCTTCGTAACTTTAAGGATTATGGGAGGGCAACTTCAAAAGCTTTTATCCAATTATAAGGCACCTTTATATCAGGATCAAACTTTTGGACACCGGTATCTACAAACTCATATCTCACTACTACTTGTGCCATTAAGTATCTACTGTGTATAGCTATGTCCGAACAATGATAACATAATTATTGGTGGAACAAACTACCTGCTAGGATAACCAAGGATGTTAAGTCGAAAATACAAACTGAGACATGGTTACACAGAAAAACCAGAAAAAGAGACCAGCGCTGGGAATCGAACCCGGGTCCTCAGCAATCCGTGCTGCATGCTATAACCCCTACACCACCGCTGCAGCGGATATGGTTTTCACGGGATACCCGTAAAAGTAACAAATTTGGAGTTGAAACAAAAAATACAAAAAACTCCTAAAAACCAATCATAAGGATGTTAAGCTCATTATTAGTGCTAAAATATATGAAACTGTAAAGCTTATGCCATTGCAGGTTTAAAACTAAATCTAAATCGTATTTTAACGCTAAAACACATTTACATTAAAAATATAATCCACACAGACATATACACCTACCTACAGTAACAATTGGGCAGTAAATCTACGTGGTATTAGGGCGCGGTCCCAGCGCGCCCGGCGTAATGCGCGGCCTGCGTTGATTACGGAGCGATTATCCCCTGTTGACTGGTAATCATCTAAATACGACCTTGTTAATCACTGGCTTGTATTTGCTTGGGAACAGACGTATTTGTGTACTTGTGTGTTCGTTGATTTGAAAGGTTAGTGCCAGTACAGTCACCAGCTTTAATATCTGCCACAGCAGAGCGTGCAAAAATATCTGACACGTCCTTCCGGCCCAAGAAATACAGTCGTATCAGATATTTATGCACGCTTGTTGTGTCAGATATTGGTGCTGGTGACTGTACTATCATCAACGCCATTGCTAATGATAATGATACTATGGCATTTTTTGCAAAATCTCTTCGATGTACAGTCACCAGCATCAATATCTGACAAAACAAAGCGAGCATAAATATCTAATACGCTCTTTTTTTAAGGTCAGTAAGAACTGTCAGATATTTTTGCATGCTCCGCTGTGGCAGATATTAATGCAGGTGACTGTATGTACCGAAAATGTTTAAATAAATTGTTTCCTATGATTTAATACTTTATTTGGGCCATCCATCTGTGCGTGAGTTCCACTAAAGTACTTTAACGGTAACTAATGTCAGGTTCTCAAATCAAAGGGATTTGATCATTGGTTTGACACAGGCATAGGTGATGGTTATATCGATAACCATGTGAAATCAGCTTTTACTTAGCGTGAATTGTATCGAGTTATTTTATCGGGAACCAATGTCACTATGTTATCAAATCCCTTTGATTTAATGGCGGGTTTGACATTGGTCATAGTTATAGTAATTTGGTACAACTCATACTTTACTAGTCCACACGAAATGTTTATGTACGTATGATGAATTTTACTACGCTCCATACAAGCCTTGCAGTGTGTATGAATGCCAAACTAACTTACTGTCCAATATTTTGGAGATAGAATATGACTATCCCAGATAACTTAAGTCAAATACGAGGATTCCTGAGCGGATAAAAAAACGATCAAGACTTTAGGATGCTTTTAGTACCTTCACTCTCTCAGGAGAAAGGTATATGTAATGTGGAGTAAAGGTTCACACAGGAACTTTATATTACTTATCTTTAAGCAAAAAGACGAAAGTAATATTTACTTATGCTTAAGCTACATAGTGCTGCAAAAACTTGTCTGGCTTACATGCTTGGTTGCTGTGTGATATTTCTTCTTACATAATCATTTATGTATTTTAATGCGTTTGGTGTCTTGAAATGAATTCAGAATATTTCAGCGGAGGGTTAAGTTAGCGTGTTTGAACACCTTGGTGAAGGTTTTTCACTGATTTTTTGATTTATTACATCGCATCCGTTTGACGCCGTTACACTTTGAACATCGACCAATGTATGGAAACCAAAATTTGTGAATCACGAAGAAAAAAAATACAGGTGTCCCATCAAAGTAACCCAATCTACCTGCAGAAATATTCCTGCTTATTTCTAAAACATAGTGTGTAAATAAAATCTATTTGCGGAATGTATGTAAGCTCATCACTTCAAAACGGCTGCACCTAATTGACTAACTTTTTGTTGTAGTCACAAAGTTTATGTGAGAAAAAAGTTTGAAAAAATAAAAATAATAAGTAGTACCTACTCTCATGCGAAGCCTGATCGGACAGCTAGTAATATATAATTATATCGCAATAGGGGCTTCAAAAAGAGCCCGAATAACGCTTAGTTAAACAAAATTTCACGCCCACTCGTGTAACGAAGACGATTCCACGCCAATTGCTTCGTCTCCAAACAATTTGGGGTATAATTGTGGGCCATTATCGTCACTGCGAGTATGGGCGCCAAATAAATAGTTGCTTGTAGTAATTATCAGAGCCTTTGTTCTCAAGTGACGAGCTGCGACGCACATTATAACTCGATTAAATCAGTCTGGAGCGGCGGTAATGGGATATTGTTAACTAGCAAACGTGATGGGTTGCTCTGTTTTTAGTTGATACAGTTATGATTCGCTTAACAAGACGTGTTAGCTGAAATCAGATTTTCAGAATTCTAACAGCGGAAATACTACATACACGAAATTATTTGGAGATAAATTGAAGGTGGAAATTTGCTTTGTTTTTCAGGATATAGTTATTGCATTAGTAACTGGGTAATTAAAAAAAACATATATTTCGAAGCGCTTTTTTGTTCCGTTGGTACGTTTCTAACGTCCCTTAATTGCTTTTAGACTAGCATTATTGATTCCTGAATGTGCTATGGTTACAAATACGTAAAAGTGTCTCCCTGCTAAACATGTCAAAGGCCCGACCGCGACTTCGTACGTACGGCGGAGCAGCGTGTTAATTAAACCTTCGAATAGTGACTGTTACCAAGGCCGTGGCTTATTTGCTATTCCGTGCAGCATTATGTCTAGATAACAATTCATGGACAACATACCTCAATGAAGCCCACTTCGATGTATGACGCTCGCTTAAGTCCGTAAAGCCGCAATAGTCCGCACCGCCACTTCACTAGCTAGTGTTAAGGCATATAAAGTTTGTTACTAATTACACACAAAAATATTTACAATGCCTATAATCACAATTAATATTTATTTTACAAAACCGAGCACAACCGCACCAATATATATCCACTTTTTGAAGTATCGCTGACAGCCACCTTTTTACGGTCGAAGGCGCGCGGCAAAGGACTTGCGCCAATCAGCCACCGACAGCAAAGAGGACGGAAATTCAAAAAATTGTTCGCCTTCCAAAATACTTGCACACAGCGAGAGCGAGCATTTTTGTAATACATCGCGTACCTGGCGTTTATCTACTATCGATCTACTATCTCTGTTCTAAAACTGTCAGAAAATGGCCAATATTAAATTATCACAAATTATTAGCAAATTATTTAAATAATATAGTCTGGTCGAAAAGTATGGGCGTGTTTTGAATTTGTGACTTATAGACTGGGCACAGTAAAAGAGAGATAAAAAAAAACGCGACTTGTTTTATGAGCGACCACACTGTTAACGACGACGCAAGGCGACGGCGGTGAAGGCGCGAGAGGAGGCGATCGGGGGTTGGACGGACAGAACGGACATACCGCCATACGAAACGCGCGCATCACTAGTTATTTATTACATAAAATTTGTATTGAATATGAAGTAAATTCAGAGTATCAAGAATCTGCATCTTTTCCTTTGTTTATCCAAAACACACACCGTTACTCAAAATACGGAGACGGTATACATACGGAATCGCAGTGACATGCCGTAAGCGTCACGATTTTATCGTATACCTTCCACACCGCTGCTCTAACGACGCTGAATCACAGTGACGAGACCATTGCATTGAATGTATTGCTTTGGTGGGATGCAGCAATGCAGACCATTGCCATTGCTGACCGACTCTACCATTCTTCCCCAGGTGGCAACAACGCGTCTGCCGCTGCCGACGTTCTCGCCCCGCGCGGTGCTGATGTACAGCGCCGCGGTGGGCGGCGAGGGCTCGGTGGCACTGCAGTTGCGGGAAGCGGCGCCCGACGAGCTGGAAGCTGCCCGGCTCAGCCTTCACGACGACCGGCTCGCCATAGCATGCCACGAGCCCGACCTGCTGGCGGATCTGCTGCATGCCGCCGGGGCGTCCGACATCGGTGAGTGTTAATGCTGATAAGATTTTAACATCGGAACAGCTACATCATTATAGCCTCTTCGCCTCAGATGAGATGTGGTCAATCGCCGGTCAGTTTAAAAAACCGGTCAAGAGCGTGTCGTACACGCCCAAAATAGGGCCGTAACCATTTAGAAAAAATAAAGTAATATTTTTCTATAAAATTCGTATTTTATACAGAATCTTCCAAGTTTAGGTATATTTTAATATTAGGTATATTTATATTAAAGTTGAATATTTCGCAAACAAATCACTGAATGGAAAAATCGTCTAAAGACCTATCCAACGATACCGCACACTATAGGGTAGGATGAGAAAAAAAACCACCCCCACTTTACGTCTATGGCAGGTGTACCCTAAAAAATTTTTTTTAGATTTTTTTATTATGCCATTTTGTCGGCATAGTTTACATATATATCCGTGCAAAATAACAGCTTCCTAGCATTGATTGATAGTCACTGAGCAAAGCCGCGGACGGACGGACATATAGACAGACAGACAGACCATTGCCATTTTGACTCCGGAACCCTAAAAACCATCAACATAAATGTTACCCAATTTGCCGATAGGTGGCGCTGTACCCCCGACGCTGAAATTCTACTTCGCGCTGTTAAGATTTTTCCTGAGGATATGCTTGATATTAGGTATTATAAATCTCGTTTTCAACTGCGTAGGTGGTCATTGGTCTTTGTCTAGTTGTCTTTCGTGGACAGTACCCGTACTGTTGAGTTGTCATGGTGTTAGGGGAAATTGTCCCGTTTTTAGCCTTTAAACTATAATATACCTTCTAACTATGCTCGTGTCCAAAATTAGGCAAACAGATTGACAAGACATAGCAAAAAAAAATAGGCCTAGGAATATGTGGATATAAATTTGACGATATAACCTTGTAGATGCGGAATGAAAATGTTTGTCACTTTTGGACTTTATTTTCATAGCTTTCGACCTGAAAATGACAAAAAGAATAACAACAAATAATAACGTAACGAAAACTTCACAATAGCGGGAATTGTTCCAAGCAAACCGATGGCAGTTAATTCGAATGACATAGATATATGAAATGTCAATAAAACAAAATGGCGTCCTTACCGATGTTCAACATTTTTTTCGAAATCTTTCAAATAAAAGATTTATTTTATTATTATTTCGTATTAAGTTTTTATCTAACATCGATATCAAGTTTTTTTTATATCGATATTACAGCACAAGTTGGTTCGCCTAATTCTGGACTCGAGTATAAAAAAGTCGTATTTTAAGTCCGCCTATTGTGACGGTGGGGAACTACACGGAACCCTACACTGAACATGGCCCGACATGCACTTGACCGGTTTTTATTTAAATGTATAGTTGATGTTCTAATACTATTTGTGTTATCGATTCAAATTATTCCAATATACACTTACAAATACACTTTTAGCCTAACTCTAACGGTCTCAGCCATTATATTTTTATCTTCGGAAGCCTACAGCTGTGAAATTGCACATAGTTTCTTTTATGGCGGCCGGATAGACCCCCGCTTCCTCTGGGAGCGGGCTAAATGGCGTATGAACGATTTTTAACCTTTTTATATTTGTTGGGCATCGCGTGCCGTGAGTTATGGTGCCCTTACCTTATCTAATTCGGTGGGTTACCTTATACATATATGTATATGTGCTGATTTCGACTGATAGATTTATTTGAAAAATTCTAGGTATCTCGTTGAGATAGCATTAACTAATTATCGTAAGACTACAAATGTGCACACATGAAACTTCGAAATTTATTTATAGGTAAGTAATCGTAGGTATCATTAGATCATTACAATCGCATCGAAAAATAACTGTAGTATCTATTGGTAAGCTAGATAGAATAGCTTTAGTAACAAAAAAACGCTCAAGGATCAACTCCTTATACAATATTATAAAATCAAAAGTAACTCTGTCCATCCGTTCATGTTAACTGCTGAACCGGTTCAGATCAAATTTGGTGTGGAAATTTTGTAAAACCCTAGGAATGACATAATTGCAAAATTCCCGCTGGCTAGCGATAAACAAAGTCTTGACTGAGAATGTCGCGGGCAAAAGCTAGTATTAAATAACCATAAAAGTACAGTCAACAAAATTGGCATTCAGATGTCGTTTCCGCACTCAACTGGTTTTATTCGAGCACTGAGAAGAATCATGAAGAAGTATTCTGCAACACGCTGCTATCACATTCCATCAAATAACAGTGCGCCAAATGACATTTTCTGAATTAATTCCTTAAGATAAGATCGCTATATTGTTTGACAAAGTCACTTACACTTAACTTATGCTGCAGATTACTTTGTTCGATTTATTTGCTAACATATATGTATCAGTGACATAGAGGTTATGTTGCATCTTATAACTTCTCAATAATTTGTATTATCATAAATCATTGATTCCATGATCTAAAGTGATCTAATCTTATCTTGTTTAAAAGTATTGATAAATTAAGAGTTTTTTGTAGCCAAATATAAAATGAGTTATTTTTATACACATAAATACATAAAGTACTTTAGTATATTTCCCTCTCTTTTGCTTGCGGTTGACGCTATCTGTACCAGACGCCCATATAAAAGTACTTACATCTGCAATGGTTCCACTGTAGTTTTACCCACTGCAATCCGGACGCTGTCAAGTATTTTGAAATTCAAATATCGAATTTTGCATTCGAAACTGGCTCTGAGCACCTCCGGGGCTGGACGTTTTGCTATCAGACATTTAGATCTGGTGATAGCCTCGGAACTAGGTCACATAGAAGGCACGTTCAAAACATGTACTGTTTCTGCGTGCACAAAATTGCGACACGTTGAATTTAAGTGGACGATCGAACCCGGGACCTCAAGCTTCGTATTCAGGTTCACCACTTGGCCATCCGATCGTCGGATCATAAGGTCATGAAGACTTTAGTTAAACAAGTATTTAGTACGAGTAGAATGCCTCAATACAATTTTTCTCCTTTGGGTATACAAATGAAACGTCATACATAAAGCAGTGTATTGCAGTCAGTTTATAAAAAAACAACAATTGCTCAACTTGACGTTAACTAACTTAGTTGACTGGCCGTAGCTCAGGAAGACGTAGCACGTGCTACGAACAGCATACTGAATAATTTAAAAACGAATATTTAAAATTGTAAGAATAAATAGCCTGCATACTCGTAGTAGACATGCAGCGTGTAATTTTTCTAAGAATTATGACAATAAATATTTTAGTAGAATTTTTATTAAAAACGCCTCTCGTGGACTTCTCGTTACTTTAAAAATTAAGAATATTAAAACGAGCACACAAAGGCGCCTTGGAAAAAGTCTATTGAAGCTATATAATCCGCTTAGAACAATGAAAATACTTGATCAGCTTCCTGTATGTTGGTCGGTTTTATAAAAATGAGAACTGGCTGCATGCCGTAAGTGTTCAGCAATTCATTTTTCCATCTATTAATGCCCTTTTGAATTTTAAGTAAATGGCTATGAAACAAGAAACTTTTTTTTGTCTATCTCTGCGCTTTAGACTGTAGCTGTAGACGTAAGTACTTGTACTATTATCTTTTCTATGACGTAAGCAAAGCCACCGCCCAGGCTCAAATAACACTGGCAAGCCATGTCAGCCGCATGCACCCAGAAAGGGCTACTACTTGTACTATTGTCACTCTGTGTATACCTCAATACCTCTATCGGCGCGGGAAGTCAAGGCGAAGATAGCGGAATGACCTAGATGCATTTTAGAGTGACTGGCCAGATTTAAATACAGACAAAGTGAGTTGGAAATCCAGAGAAGAGGCCTTGGCGGGAGTCATGGGATACTACAGGCATTTTGACGATTGTGATAATTTGTTATATTTTTAGCAGAGTTCAACAAAAGAGAGTTTTTTTTTTTTATTCGACTGTTTTTTATGTGTGTGTGTGTTACCATCTTACTTACCATTCCTATTAGTTAGACGGACGGTACTCTTTTATGTCAGCGACGTTATACGTGTGAAGAATAAAAAAATCTTAAAATTTTTCGACCTAATGTAAAAGCAATTTAATGTTCTTGATCTACTCGTACTAAGTGTAATCGTGGTAAAATCTAAATTTTCTCAAAATGTATCTATTTAATATTACAGTGGTTAAAGCGAGTCTAGTTGAATTGGTCTTCATTACAATTTGCCCCCTCGGGTGCCGCTTGCACGGCGCGACGTCAACTTGTCAAAATTCACTTGGAACTCGCCTCAATCTTGCTTAAAAATGCAAACTCATGCAAACGAGCTCTGAAGGTCCCTTAATTGAATTAGACGTCCTTAAACGGACGACGCCAATGTCTCGGTTCAAATTAAAAATATCCACGATTTTATACAGTACTGCTTTAATGCATTAGGACATTAAAACCTTAAAATAATAAATAAATATCACGGGACAATTCACACCAATTGACCTAGTCCCAAAGTAAGCTTAGCAACGCTTGTGTTATGGGTATATAAATATGTAGATACAAACTTAAATAGTTACACATTAAACACCCAACACCCGAGTCATTTCAGTTTGTCAATTGTGTTTTGTTTATTTGCTTTTGTACAATAAAGAGTTTACTTAAATACATACAAATATCTGCCCCGACACGGGAATCAAACCCGAGACCTCAAGCTTCGTAGTCAGGTTCTCTAACCACTAGGCCATCTGGTCGTCTGCATTACAAGTTATAACTTTTTTTAATGGTTTATGAATAATTTTATTTAAAACAGTATGAAACTGTCCATATCTTTCCAACGTAGAAATGCCGCTAGTGCTATGGGTACTCTTGCGCCGGGAATGTCAAGGGGCGGGTTATTTGATAGGTTATTTTTGTAATAATTGCTTATTGATTTAAAAATAAAAACTTTTAAAGTTTTAACAATATAGATAGTTACTCTGTGCACAAAATTACATAGCTAATAGATAACATATTTATTATTGCATAAAAGATAACATTTTCGGCGGCGTTCGCGCTACGTGGCACTACACTTTGGATCTATTTCGCGAGTTCCGATTTGCAATAAATTGATAACTCAATAATTAGTAGCATCCGAATTGACTTTGTGCAAATCCATACCAGTGGCATGGCGCCATTAAACTTGATCCCAACAAGATTGCCCATTTTTAGGGTTCCGGAGCCAAAAATGGCAAAAACGGAACCCTTATAGTTTCGCCATGTCTGTCTGTCTGTCTCTCTGTCTATATATATATATGTAAATTATGCCGACAAAATGGTACAATAAAAAAATATTTTTTTCTCATCCAACCCTATAGTGTGGGGTATCGTTGGATAGGTATTACACCATTAGGGGTTTGCTACGACGATTTTGCGATTCAGTGATTTTTTTGCTACATATTCAACTTTAAAGAGCAAATTTTCATTAGTCGAGCGCCAAACGGTTAGCTGGAATTTGTAACAGAATTAGTTTATACCCTAATTTATCACAAAATCATCTTTTGATATCAAAAAATATAGTTCCTGTTCGATATTATATACTAAGTTCGTAATACTTTTACTAAGATTCAATAGATGGTGTTGTGTGCATTTTAAAATGCGTTATATCGTTTGTTGATCATCAGAATACCTTTCGCCAAAAAGTTACATGGAGATAGAGAAAGTGATCTGTATTAGGCCGCTTGTAGACGCCCGTTGTTTTCGTCCGTTAGTGAAACGATGTACGGCTACAAGCCGCCTTAAACGTGATCAAAGTTGCGGGCTAAACTATACACTTATAGAAAGCCTTTATATGATATCTTGATTGTAACGCGAGCGAAGCCGCAGACGAAAGCTGGTTTAATTGCGAGTGTAGTATCAAGTATAAATTCACTTACGACTAAGGTGGTACCTGAATAGCAGTTTTCAAAACCGAATAGGAATAAAAAAATTAAAGAAATTACTTATTATGAGTACTGGTTCTTTTTTAAACGACTTCAAAGAAGGAGGTTATTAATTCGGTTGTATTTTTTTTCGTTCGTCTAGGAAATGCTTTCAATTCGGTCCCATAAGCACCAAATCAGGATCTGATGATTGGATCCTAAGGAAAGGAAATTGAGGGAAATCTTCAAATATTGTAGGGACACCTATGGTAATTTCGATATATTTACTTAGTAGTAACTCGTGCATTTGCTCTTGACAATCATTTGGTGAAGTGGAACTGATGTGAAGACCACATTTGACCAACGGAGCGACTACTCAATAACAAGTAATTCACGGGTTAAATTTCAATTAAATACTTTAACACACTTGTGTAGCAATTTAAGCTCATCTTAATTTATAATGGTGAAATGGTATGGGTGATGAAGCACCAGAACTCCTCAATAATGAACGTCTCTGGATCGGGAAAAGAATTTTTTCGTAAAAGTGACGAGCAATCGACATGAAACTATGTATTGTATGTATCTTAGATCTTTTACACTAAAAAGCGTGAAAAAAATGTACAACAGAAAATTGAACCGACTACAAAAAGCCATGAAAATAACTACTTAGGTAGGTACATGAAAATAATTGTCTACTA